>NW_026695016.1:0-242876 GCF_021218885.2 Marmota monax
GGGAAATGATGAGATGAGGAGGGAATGGAGGACATGGGGTGAATAAAACAGCCCCCGATTTTGTTGCACAACTACTTTTTCCTGACTCTTTTTGAAAATTAGCACATTTTGTTTGCTGATTACAAGTTGTTAAAAATTTGACAATATGAAAACATTACAAATAAGTTGGAGTTCCCTGTGAGCCCATTCCTGTAGGAAAAAAAATGAAATCCCCATGGAGAGTCTGGGTGTATTTTGTTCTGTGCAAACACAAACAAATGCAGGATCACTTGGAACATTCTATTTGGCAGCCTTGGATAATTGACCTTGGGGATTTTTTTCAGAAAGAACATGCAGATGTGCATCTTCCTTCTTTGTGGGTCTGCTGACTGACTTTGAGCCAGACTGACCGATGATGGTATCAACAGGGACAAGCTCAGAAAAGCAGAGCTGTTCCGTGATTCTGGGATCATGTGGCTTCTGTCTGTAAAACAGCCCAGTCAGCCTTGAGTACCATTCATGATACAGGGGCTGATGGGATGGAGGATCTGGGACATTTTACAACAATGCCTAGGGTATAGCTTCAGCAAACCAGGGGGAATTAAGACCTTATCTAACTCAATGCATTTTGCTGTTCAGGTGACCAAGGCCTGAGAGGGGAGACTGTCCAAGGTCACACAACATGTTTTTCATTGCATCTGGACTTGAACCCAGTACCCTGCCTCTCTTATTTATTTTTTCATTCTCTGTCTTTTGCCTTTACTTTTTGTGAATATTTAAAGGGCATTATGTAATGTGTTAGTATATATATTTGATGTACACAGCAAAATGATTAAAAATGTTACACAAATTAATAGACTCATCATCTCATAAAGTTGTTTCTTTACTTTTTGTGGTGAGAGTACTAACATCTGCTTTCTAGGTCAATGAGCTGCCCCAGGACATTGGCAGCTGCCATCTGAGGGCTTCTCAATCTCCCCCTCATCTACAGGGCCACTGCTTATCTTCTTGGCAACAAACTGTTAATCAGTATGCATTTTGGTGGCATAAACTTGAAACTTTAAGTCTGCATTTAGAACAATAATACCACAGAAGCCCTGATCCATTGGGCATTTAAAATTGGTCAGTTCATTGGAAAACAATAACAAAAATAAAAGCAAAATTCAAGTTACTATTACTGGGAATTTGTTAAAAATGTATACTTTTAAACTTAAAACACATACAGCTTCTTACCCTGAGTTACCTGGGTACTGGGTAGGAGTGCATCCTTTTGCATATGAAATTCTGATTCAAGTTCTGCTCTTTTCTCTCTTAATCCATACCCTTAATATACTACCAATATAATTTCCAGCCTTGACTTTTTTTTATTTTTGTATTTTGGGTACTACATCAGGGGCTGGGACTTAGAGAAAACAGGCACAGGCTTCACAGTCACATTCAACAACAGTGATAAGCACTGCACAATGCAAAAACATATTATCTTCTACCTTTGTTTTGGACCATGAATTAGTCATTTTCTGTTGATATAATAAAATAGCTGAGGCAGGATTCTTTACAGAGGAAATAGGTTTATTTAACTAACAGATTCTCCCCATCATCCTTGGGGGATGATCTTCTGTCCTGCTGGTTAAGAAGAGCTTTCATTAAAGTAGCTATTTTTATTGAGAGTTATTATGTGACAGTCACTGTATAATGCAACAAATATGAAAGATGAAAGATGGTGGCTCTGTGAACAAGACACTTTTCTATTCCTAGGACTATTTTAAATATGAATTTTTAAAAAGGTGAAACCTCTGCAGTTACTTTTTTTAATTTCAAGCTTGATTCCATCTTAGTGTACCTGTGACTTCTGGTTAAAAAAAAAAAAAAAAAAAAACTGTGGATGGCAGGTTGGTCCATGTCCCCTTACCCGCTCCTCCGCCCGACTGCTCTAAGGCTTGCGCCCTAGGGGTGTCGGCCCCGCGGTGGTTCTGCTCTCTGGGCCTATGGAGACTGGGGACTGGGCCCAGGCTGCAGCCCCGCATGCGTGGGAGCACCGCCTCTCCCGCCGCCGGCAGGGCAAACCGCTGCGAGGTACAGGAGGCAGCGCAGAGGAGGTCCCCAGTGGGGGCCGGTGGCAGGGCTGGAAGAAGCCAGAGCCCACCTCTGCAAGCTGAGGCGCGGCAGCTCCCTGACCAGGCAGGAGGAGGAGGGGGAGGGGGAGGGGGAGGGGGAGGACCCTTGTGGGGGCGGCTGCCAGGCCTCCCCTCCCCCGCACACGTGGGGGCGCTGGGTGGCCTCCAGAAGAGGAAGTTCCGCTCCCTAACCAACAGTGCACTGGCAGATCCCAGGAGTCAGGTATTTGAGGCTTCATTGCCCTGTGGGTGGACAGTGGAGGGTGCAGCATAGGCGCCAGGCGTCTGCAGGGCGGGTGGTGAGGTGCCGGTGATCGTAGGCTCCAACCTCCTTGTTTCACCCACCGCAGCTGCCTCAGCCTTCCTGAGAGGTGGGAGACCTTCCACCCTTTTGGGAGACTTTTGAGGAGACCTGCATTTCCCCAGACACTTGCCCCCTTTCCCCCACCACCACGAATGTTAAGAGACAGTTGAACAGAGGCATCGAGGAGATTAAGTGGACCTTCTACAACTTCTTGGACCTCGCCATCCTCCTGGTGGGGGAGGGAAACCACATTTGATCATCTCACTGGGGTGAGGAAATGGAAGAACCCACCTTGCAGTTTTTCTGCAGTGTGGTTTGCGGGATCTACTCCCAGGAATGAAGAGAAGATTTGTAACAACTTGATGAAGTATATAAAGCCTAATGACAGGAAGATATCACAGGACATAAAACTAGCAATCATTTGGAAGGCCACCCAGGTTTCCAGATGTAATTGGGTGAGCATGAAAGAGATACTTTTTAAAAAACACAACACTCCTGTGAGAGGAAAAAAATTGACTTTATCCTATTTGTCAAGATTTTGAAAACGGTTCAATGTCTAGTACATTTGTTATGAGAACTTTATAAAATATTTTGTCCAAGAGCCTAAAGGATAACTACCCCCAGCCCTGCTTCCCCTGTCGAGATGCTGGATTCCACCTCTGAACATGGGGCCACCCTCCTTCCCACATCACAAGCTACCTTGAGACTTTCTGAGAAGTTTATCCTTCTCCTTATTCTTAGTGCCTTCATCACCCTATGTTCTGGGCAATTTCTTCCTTCCAGACTCCTCAAAATACAAACACTTTGATCTGGGTTTAGAAGATGTATTAATTCTTCATATAGATGCCCGCAAAGGGGCTAAAACTCCTGGAGTCTTCCTGATCCATGGACCTGATGAACATAGACACAGAGAAAAAGAAGACCACCATCTGAGAAATAAGATTCAACCAGACTATGAGAAGGCCCTGCAAGAAGCAAAAGAAAAATTAAAGAAGTCAAAAGAGGAAATACAGGGGTTGGGGATGTGGCTCAAATGGTTGTGCTCTCGCCTGTCATGTAGGCCCTGGGTTCAATCCTCAGCACCACATAAAAATAAATAAGTGAAATAAAGTTATTGTGTTCAACTAAAAAAATAAATATTAAAAGAGAGAGCAAACCTCTGCCACCAGTCCCTATTCTAAATCTTGTAGGAATAAGTGGTAGAGGACTAGTAGACAGTGACATAAGAAAAAGGGGAAAAAATTAAAGAGATGATGAAACATGCCTGGGATAATTATAGGACATATGAATGGGGTCATAATGAACTCAGACCTACTGCAAGGAAAGGACACTATACTAACATATTTGGAAGTTCACAGTTGAGTGCTACCATAGTAGATGCTTTGGATACCCTTTATATCATGGGACTGCATGATGAATTTCTTGTTGGACAAAGATGGATCGAAGACAACCTTGATTTCAGTGTGAATTCAGAGGTGTCTGTGTGAAGTTAACATTTGATTTATTGGACGACTGCTTGCAGCATATTACCTTTCAGGAGAAGAGATATTCAAGATTAAAGCAGTAGAGTTGGCTGAGAAATTCCCAACTTCTTTTAACACACCTACTGGGATTCCCTGGGGAAGGATGAATCTGAAAACTGGAGTAGGGAGAAACTGGAGGTGGGCATTTGCAGGCAGCAGCATTCTGGCTGAATTTGGTACATTACATATGGAATTTGTCCACCTCAGCTACTTGACAGGGGACCTGATTTACTATAAAATGGTCGTGCATATTCAGAAAGTACTTCAGCAAATGGATCATCCAAATGACATTTATCCAAATTATTTGAACCCCAAAACAGGGCACTGGGGTAAGTATTATACATTAGTTGGTAATATGGGGGACAGTATCTATGAATATAGATGGTTGATATCAGATAAAACGGATCATGAGGCAAGAAAGATGTATGATGATACTATTGAGGTTATAGAGAAACACCTTATTAAGAAGTCCCAGGGTGGTCTTATCTTTATTGGATTATGCAAGAATGGACACTTGGAAAAGAAGATGGGACATTTGGCTTGCTTTGATGGGGGAATGTTTGCATTCAAGTTTGATGGTGCAGTGGAGGCTGTGGCTGTCCAGCAGGCTGAAAAGTATTATATCCTCCAGCCAGAAGTAATTTAAACCTATTGGTACCTAGGGATATTTACTCATGATTCAAGATAGAGTCAGTGGAGCTGGGAAGCAGCACTGGCTATTGAAAAGTATTGCCGGGTCAGTGGTGGAGTTTTCTGGAGTCAAAAGTATATATTCCTCTACTCCTACAAAAGATGATGTATAGCAGAACTTCTTTCTTGCTGAAACATTAAAATATTTGTATCTGCTCTTTTCCGGTGATGACCTTTTACCTTTAGATCACTAGGTGGTTAACACAGAAGCTCACTCTCTGCCTGTGTTATATTTAGTTAACATCACACTTTCAGGTAATCCTGCTGTTCCATGAAAGCAGCTACAGAAGGAATAGTCTTACTTATGTTTTGTTTACATGAACCACTACAGAAACTAGTCTGGAGAAGTGGCTTTTGAAAATCCAGACCTCTAAGTCAACATGACAGGGTGAAACCTCCCTGTAAGGCTTTTCAACTTGTAGATATAGCAGATTTGAAATTATTCCATTTTATACCTGACCAAAATATGTTCTGGTACCTGTAGGACAGAGAACAGATGTGCTTTGATTCTTAATGAGGTGGTCACACAAGAAGCACTGTCTGTTACTGCTGTATTGCTAGAGCAATCCAAGAACATAGAGCACCTTGCAGGAATTAGATATGACTTTTGGAACCAATTATATAATTTTTTTCCTCTCACAGTGGAGCAGCTTTTAAATTAGATATTACACAGTGGTTATTCCTATTTCTCCATTTAAATAATAGAATAAAATAAGATAAACAAAAACAAAAGAACAGTGTAACTAAATCAGTAGCAAGAAGAATCAAAAAAGAAACAGAAGAACCTATCCCTGTCTGAATTTTGAAGTTCCCCATTGGATGAACACACTGGCAACCATTTCAATCGCAATGAAATTTCTTGGTTAAACTTTATTTTTCCTGGGGTATGATCTCACAAAGAATACTCTTCAAGTATTTTTCTCTGTCTGATATCAATCATTGAAATTGCTATTTATCAGGCTCTACTTAAGAGCCTGGGTTTAGGATTGTGTGCATGTAATTCAGTCTAGTGTTGGTGGCATGACCAAAAGAGAGGGAAGTGCCAGTTTGTTGCTTTACCACATGTTCTTAAAGAAATCCTTGGTTTTGTTGGTAAGATGTTATTCTTCCAAACCAACATAAGTACCAACTAAATTTTATCCACTTTAATCTCATAATAAATTTAATAGAGTCAGGAAGCTTACAACTTTATGTGGCTTGATAAAATTCACTATTGGTACCTAGGGAGATTTACTCATGATTTACCATGCAGCTCTGAGTTTGCCATGATAAGCTAAGTTACTTTTAAAATTTAGAAAGCAAACCCCAAACACAGTGAAACTTCCTTAAACATTCTATTAGGAATGGGAACAGAGGATCCTTCATTATTTCATCAGATGAGTGAGCTGTTCACAAATATTTTTGTTTTTTAGTTTTCCAAGAATATTTATAGACTCCAAAGGGTTAATCAGAATAACTTCAAAATAATTTTGGTGAAAAGAATGTAATTAATTATGTTACCCTGAAATTGGTTATATATAAAACTTTTATTTTACTGTTAATAGATTTTGCATTGATTTAAACAAAACTATTTCTTTATATTTTGGCAAAAGAAACTTAAATTTTATCAAGAATTATATAGTATAAGTTACTATATATTGATTATAAATTTTTTGTCCCTTGAATTTCTGTGACAGTGAAAGATACTTTTTTCCTCTTGATTTAATATATTTTCCACTGACATTAACAAAAGTTGAAAACAATATAACTAGTATTTACTCTGAATTTAAATATTTTATGAAACGAGTTTGTACAGGAAGCTCACCTTGGAATTCTGAAAGCTTATTTCCTTATTTAGTCACTTGATTTTTAATCCTCTAATTAGCATGTAGTAGATTTAAATTGAGAAAAGATTTAATAAAGTAATTAAACATTTTTTAAAGTATTTATTTATTTTTTAGTTGTAGTTGCACTCAATATCTGTATTTATTTGTTTTTTATGTGGTGCTGAGGATCACACCCAGGGTCTCACACGTGCTAGGCTACTGCAATACTGCTGAACCACAACCCCAGCCCAAATAATTAAACGTGTTCTAAGGTTGATCATTTTATACCACAATCATAAGACAATCCTCACAGTTCAGTCAATGATCCATAAATGATAGCCACCCCAAAGTTGTTTAGTGTACATAGAAAATAAAGATGTAGAGCCAGTTGTATTAAATTTCTAAGAGGGTTAAATTTCAGTATCATTACTATTTGAAAATTTAAAATTTTTGCAAAGGGTAGATGACTATAACTTTAGAAGAGAAAGGGAATATTTGATTCTCAGAAAAAAAAATTAGCTTTCCTCCTAAAAGTAGCACAAGCCCACTTATGAGTGACTGAAGAATAGTAAAAAAATTGAGTTGGAAAAAACCAAGAGTATCTGTGCAGATAGCAGTAATCTCCCCTGACCATCCTTCTACCTCTCTTTCTAGAAGAGTGCAGAATAAAGGGGCTTTACTGACTCCCAAGGTACTCCTCATCAGAGGAGATGGAACTCCTAACCCAAGTGCTCTATATTACTTGGATGTCTGGAGCTTAAGAGAAGTGAATGAAGTGTACAAGCAGAGCCAGTTCCAATTTGAGAGGGACCATGGAAGAGTCTTCTTCACCACTCCCTACCGTCTTTGTGATGATAAGTCTAGAGATTATAACAGTGCTTTTTCTTCTCTGAATACTGAAGGCAATTAAAGTTAGATACAAATGACTTGTCAGTGTCATGTTTTGTTTTTGTTAAAGACTTTGTAAATAATTTTCACTGAGATCAATCTTTATCCCATATTTTGCTTAGTTTCCAAGAGTGTTCTTTACTGTCTTCTGTCCTTAATTTTCCTTTGTATTTTTTTAGATTTTATTACTCAGATTTGGAACTCATTGATTTATAAGACCTCCTGCAAGGAGCCCAGAAATGCTCCTTTCAGGTGCCTCCTCAAAGAGCTGAACCTTCACTTTGTGTCCGTGGCACATTGTACAAAACAGCTAGATGGATTGGTACATAAAAGAAGAAATGAAACAGAGATATTGGACACCTTCTACATTTATTTCTCTTAATATTAGAATCAAAAGTTTTGGTTCAAAAAGACTTTTTGTTTTGTTTTATTGTTTTTTATCCAACCCATGTGAAGTTGTTAAAACCAAGGGAATGGGCTCTAACCAAATAGAAGTCTCAGTGCAGAAAAATAAGTCCCCAGTCACGGGGTTGTTACTTTCTTGGTGGTTGCACATGTAATGTCTAGCACCAACTCGTTCCTGTCTTTGAACACCTGTGTCACTATGTAAAACTTATAAACCACTCACTTTCTCCATTCTCCATTGCCAAAGTCTTTGTCAAAATTCCAATTTTGTTGATAAAAGCTTACGCTTCCCATTCTCATTATAAAAAAAACTGTGATACCTCAGTTTCCCCTTCTTCAAATGGCAGAAGTTATGATTAGTAGAAATTGTGGCCCCATTTGTTTGGTGCAGACACTGAACATGTTTGCTGCTGTATCAACATTGTTATGAGAAATCATGGGGTCACTGCCTTTCTTCATATCAACCAATGGGAAAGAAGCACTCCTGACTCCTTTTTATAATAAAACAGTTGTATGAGGTCCTGCCATGAGGTGAGGGGACTTCTCCCTTCTCCAGTGATAGATGCGTTCAGTAGTGCCAGGATTTTCTGGGCATGCCCTTTTTATTCATTCACCTGAGGACATCTCATGGTTGGATGGCATGGTGACATTGTTGTCAGCTTGCCACTCTGCCTCCTAATTTTCACAGCCTAATGGAGTCAGATGAGGAGGATAGCCACTGTGTCAGCATCTATAAAATGCCAACATAGTGTCTTTAGTGTCCCCAGAGAACTTATGCTCTTCAAATGTCAGGTACATTCAGAGGAACAGAATTCAGGAGTTCACAGAGAGGATGCAAGGTGTGCTGGATTTCTTCTGCACTCATTTCCTGCACACATCCTGGACATTCCTGGGGCAGACATTTCCCAAGAAGATTAGCACAGAGAAGTTTAAGTGTCTCTAATTTGGGAGACCCACTAAGGCAAGTTCCCCAAGAGACTCTCAGCATCAGCTGCATCTGACCTAGATGCATGTCAAAATGACATTTCCCAGGTTGGTTTCCTCTGGAAAGACCAGGGAGTCGATAAAATGAGGAGACATGCTGAGCTCAAGAGCAAAGCAATCCCAATACTAACTAGGCTCTCAGCTTTGAATACTCATTTCAGGAAGGCAACCCACAAAGATTTTGTTTTACATTATGAAAGTAATATATAGTCATTGTATAAACTTTCTAAATAGAGGAAAGTTGAAAGAAGCAATACAACACTTTATTAATACTGCCACAGTGGCCCCACACCCACCTCTGTGGATCAAGCTGGAGTATTAATTATAAAAAAATAAACTCTTTCTTTATGTATGCCTAAATATTTAAAGAGAATCATTGATGATATTCACCCAGAACTGAGCTGGACAATGTGGGGGTTACAGGAGGATTTTGGTTGGGAATTAATTTTGAGAAATTTGAAAAATAAATGGGAGATCAGATAAATCCAGGGAAAAATCGACATGATAATGAAAGACTGAATCATACACCCTGATTGACAGGGACACCCATGGGTAGGGGAGTCATAGGATAAAATGATTCTTGAAGGATGGAAAACAGTATCCTCACAGGCCCACTTTGCCACCCGGCCATGCCCTCTGAGCACCTTGTAGAGGGAGCCCATGGGAGCAGGGGTGTAGAAATGCCTTCTGCTGCCATGCTGCTTGCTACCCTCATAATTTTTCCTGATAGATGACAGAACTTCTTTTTGCAATGATATTATGTAGCTTGGTGGGAAATTGAATACGTTTTAATTTCTTAAAATCATATCATCCTCCTTTAACTTAGAGATATAGAAATCTTTAGTAGGTTTCCTTCTTCCAAAGACCATGATCCTACCATCCATTTATCCATCCACATACCTGTTCATCTATTATTCATTTATCTCTCCATTATTAATAATTTATGTATTTATTTATCTATTTGTCAATCCATTTATCAATCTATCTATTCACATATCTATCCATCCTTCCATGTATGTATTTTAAGGACTCACAGCTTCTCCACCCTTAAGGATTATGGAATTTCTTTGGAAAAAGAAATATGAGTCCACTTAAAAAGGCAATTGAACAGTGTAAGGCAATGGATCTTAGAACAATGCGTCGTCAAGTACTTTAGACAGTTGGAGGTGGTCAGAACAGGCTGTCTATAGGGAGTAATTTATAAACTTGCATACTAAACAGATTCCTAACTTGATGTCCAAGACTGAGGTTACGGGGCTCCATGAATACTATGATATTGCATCCAAAAAGACAAGAAAGTAAAAGAGAGGCTACGCTGGACTCATCCTCACCTGGCCTTCTATCCTGGCCTCCCTGACTCTGTTAAATAGCAGATGAGTGACAGTTGAGCTTCAACTGTGCTCAGATGGAGAAAAAGTTTCTCAGAAAGCATCTGCAGCAGTGTGAAGAGAGGCCAGATTTAGATCTGACACCCATGAAAGAACTGGAGCTGAAATTAAGTGGGGAGTGGATAGGCTGGGCAACACAGGTGTTAGGGAGTGGGTAGATGAGTGGTCCATGTGTTGGGGAGGGAGGAGAAGAGGAGAAAGAAACCACCAGCCATTTAATGGTTTTCTACTTCTGCATCTGTTACAAATTATGGAAACTGTGAGACATGAAAGCCATTTTGCTCTAACTGTGGGTCTTTTGTTCAAGTACAGACTGCTTTGTGGTATTTAGAGAATACACATTAACTCAGAATTTTCTAAATTCCATTTCTACCTGATCCTTGTAAAAAGCACATTAGATTCTCTTCTTATAGAAGAATATACTTCTAAAATAATCATATTAGCTACTCCCATTTCCTCTCTTCTGTTGTTACCTCCATGTCTCATCTGGACTAGAACAACAACTATAGCATTTCTCCTGACTAAAACACTCAGGGTCACTTCAGGTGAACTGGGCTGCTTGAAATAATCATACAAGAGACAGAGATACCTTTTCTTTGGGTACTGTGACAGCTCCTCTGACCTTAAGGGTCCACAGAAAGAGAGAGAGCACATGCTTCTCCCTTTTATTGGGGAGAAGCCATTCAAATGAGGCAAGAGGTAAGGTTTCAGGGGGTTGAGTCTAGCTTCATAATGTCTTCTGTAATGTCATAATGTCAGGTTGACTGACATAAAGGAAGGCCATACTCAAAGGCAGAGAAAGAGAAGGGTAAACACAAAGGGCATTTCCATGGAACATTCTATACCAAACAGGACAATGAGGTAGTATTACAAAGGAATAGGTGAGTATAGGTCCTGAAGACATGCCTTCTACTTTCTTGGATAACACCCAAGTCACCATGAAATGTAGTGATCCATCAGAGCCTCTTGCTTCAAGATAGAAGGAATGGGTCCTTCAGAGTGGCTCACTACAAACAACCTACTAACTAGTTTCTTTCCTCCAGCTTCTCTCCTCCACCCACTTCCATGATGCAGCCCAGAGATCTTCAGGAATCTCTTTCAGATTGTTCCCGAATAACATGCTATGGGACTCTCTAGGTGGATTTTATTTTTTCTCTTATTTTGTAAATTTAATCAAAATTTATAGTAAGAGAGCTTATCTCCAGCAATTTCCTTTGCTCCCTCCAACATAGTTCTACATGTTCTGCATTGTGGAATTTTAAAAAAACTCTTCATTGATAGTGATGTCTGTGTGTATTTAGCTGTTTTTATTGAGAGTTTATCTTCAGTAGGAGATTTTTTTTTTGAAACTTTTTTTTATTTTGCTGGGAGTCCTTTGGTAGTGGGGCATGGGAGAATTCTACTAGAAAAAACACTTTTGTGCTTTCTTCTGAAGAAATCCCTGAAATGACATTGTATTTGCACTGGTCTCAGATTTTTGTGAGATATGAAAAATTGTTCATCTCTAAGCCCACTAGGCCTAGAACTACAGTTTTGATTTCTTATGAAATGACTTTCTTCCCCACCTGGAGCTAGAGTAGAAGCAAGCTTTCTTACCACCTGCCACTCCAGTGGGTAGGACTTTTCTTGTCCCTTCCCCATGAGGCAGAGCTCTTTGCAGATCCTGACTGTGTGAGAATCTCCATGCAGTGTTTCTCACCTTCCATGGGTCCACAGGCTTCCCTCCTGTTTCTGGAAATTAAAACAGAATTCCCTGTGCTTGGAGGATGTTCCTGTTTGCCATATAGTATATCACATTATTCTGACTTTGTGCCTTCTATATTTCCAGGATCCTGAAATTTCCATTTCTTGAGAACCAAATAGGTATGACAGATACAATGTAGTCTTACTTCTCTATAATATAGTCTTATCCAAACTTTCTGAATGAGTATACAGACAGCATGACTCCTGTACCTGTCTCCCATTGTCCGTGGTTATCTCTGGTCTACATTCTAATAGTCTACGCTCTTAACTAATGGCATGCTAGTCAATGCCTCAAGCAGCCTGGAATTGTAGCCTTGCCAATTTCCATAGTGTAAATACTTCTACCTTCACCATTTTCAAATGGCTATTGTGGTGTCACTTGACATGGAATTTGGAAGACACATGCAGAATTGTCTCTTGCCGGCATAACCGGACTCTGGTTTGCCTATTACTACCTATTCTTAAAGTTGTCAACTTAAATGCCACTCTTTGAAAGTCTTCACTAATGCAGATTTTAGTCCCTGAATTATTTTCCTAAACCTAAGCCTTATTGTGCTGTATTGTAATTATCCATTTATTTCCCAGTCTCTACCATTGGATGGAAAGCCAAGGTAGTAGAGATTCTAATAGGAACCTCTCTTACTGTTATATCCACAATCACCCAGCAGAGTTTGGCAAGTGAGGTCAGATGGGCTTCCATGATCTACAGAAGTGAAACTCCCTGTTCTCCCTGGTGGTGTGATAGTTTTAATGGTCATTCCCAAGATGGACATATTACTATGATTCTCAACAGATATGCTAAACTGTGGACACACAGAGAGCCGAGTGCTGAGAGACACCAGCCATAAAATGAGAGGTATGCCTTCATCATCCCCAGTTTTTTTTTTCCAGCTGAGATGTTCAACTCTGGCTTCTTGCTCCTGTTTTGAGGGTCTCAGCTCTCTGATGGTAGGGTTTGGCCTCTGGAATTGGTACTGCAAGAAAAATTCTATCTCTTTGGGACTTTCTTTCTACCCCTTGGCAGAAGCTCTCATTTCAGGGACTTAAAAATCTCCCATGACGCACCCCACCAATAGTCCTCTGTTTCTTTACATCTATGTTTCTTTCTCTCCAAAGGAACCTGTCTCTCACTGCCCCCACTTCTGGTCCCACTTCTGGGCAGAAGCATCTTCTAATGCCAACATCCCCTGGTAGGCCTTACATTTCCAGGTGGAGTAGCATTTCAGTAGGAGCCAATGGAAGAGCAGAAGTCTCAGGCTAAGTGTGGAAATCCAGGAAGAAAGACAGTTGAGAGGAGAGATCCGGATGTCAGTCACCTACCTTGAGGATCTCTGAGATGCTCCAGCACATTGTAGATGCAGCTGCCAGCTTAGTTTGCTGGACCAGGATGCTGTGGTGTCCACACACTCTTCATTTCTCATCTGCACCCTGCCTTCTAAGTTCAGAGGGGCCTAAAATGGTCCCACAGGGAGTGGGGTTCCAGTTGCCATGGTTGACTCATGGGTCACAATGCTCAGTTCAAGGCTGATAGGACTCTTGGGGAATTCTGTTGCTAGGCTTGCTGACTGCCACAGCCTGGACTTCAGGCCTACCCTTGATGGTGTGAAGGGGGTGGGCAAGTCTGTCTGGCCTTAGGGTAGGATTTGTTTATGTGTTCTAGAAGCTGGGGTCTGGAGAAGACTTTTGTTGGCATCAAGTGGCCTATTTACTCATGGGCTTCCCTTCAATGCCACTCACTGACTCCCTTTGGCTTTCTTCACCTGTCCAAGGGCATGGAGACAGGTATATGGGGGGTTAGTAAGAAACTAGTGTATCTGGGTTTAAGCTCACTACCACTACTTTAGGATTCAAGACCTAATCACTCTCTGAACCTTAGGCTCCTCCTCTGGGAAAGGGTATCCTAAAATATATCTTTCTGTATTGTTGGAAGGACTCCGGGGGCCCCAGTACATGGCCTGACACATGGCACTCATGGAGCCTCACTATCCTCCTCTCCCCATATTTTCAGGGAGAGCAAATAGCACTTCTGGAATGATGTCATCAACAGCCAATCAGAAAGCTCCTGGGCTGGTCCAACAGGAGGACTCACTATGTAATGTAATTGGCTTTCTCAGGAGTCTGAGATTTTGAAGGACCAGCTAGTGTCCTGGCACATGGAATAAACTTATAACAGGAGCACCATCTTGTCACCAACGTCCAAATTCCAGGAGCCACATCAAGTTCTCTGGAGCCTTGGGACTTTTTGTTTGTGACTCAATGTTCAGCCTTACTCTGGCCTGGCAAAGGGTCTTCTCCTGGTTTCCTCATCCAAGAGCTGAGTCCACAAGGGGAATTATGGAAAGTAGAGAAAGTTCTTACCCCATGGTACTAATCCTGATGTGTCCTAAGGAGAAACCCAGTGGCTCTCATGAGCACCGTCTCATCTTTTTATCTTTGTGTCTTCTGCCAGGAGAATAAAGACAGGATTTCTGGCATCTTATAAAAAATTAGTAGACTTTAATTTGATAACAAGTACATCAACCAGATGATATGGAATGAAATATAAAGTGTAGAATATCCTATGTTGGCATGGAGACAATATATTGTGTATGAGTGTGTGTCCATACATATGTGTGCATGTACATATGTTTTTACTTTGGCCAGTGAATTTTAGATGCCCAACCCAGTAGAGTTAATGAGTCTTGATGCATATTGGTCAATCAGATATATTCTCTCTCCCCATGTATACCTATATATTTTATATAGCATCATATATTACATATACATATTAATTTTTATTCTATGTCTACTCAATTTTAATTTTATGTTGTTTATATAACTTTGTCAAGTTTTTAATAAATATTAACAAACACTTGGTAGGTGCTAAAACATTCTGTAATATTCCAGCTTCTGGACAAGTCCACAACCTTCCACACTAGCCCTGAGCCAACCCCCTCTGGCCCTACCTCCTACTCTCTAGCCCCTCCCAACCCTCACTGGTTCTGCCTCCTCCTCTCCAGTCCCAACCACTCTGGCCTCAGTTTCTCCTGCTCTGGTTCTATGACATGTGTTTTGCCTTGACATGTGTTCAGGACCTGAGAGAGTCAATGTTCAATAGGAGTCTTCTGGAGAAAGTGTCACAGGAGAAACAGCAGTGTGCAGTAGGAGCTGGGGCAGCTGCAGCAGCAAGTCAAGATAGGCACTAGAAACACAGAGCTGGCAGGGCTCCTGGGGGCTAGATCTCCTGAATCCCCATCATGCACCTGCTACAGATGGGAGAGAGTCCTGCACAGGTGCTCAGGTCTATCAGGTACGTGGAGTCAGGTTCTAAGTATGTCTTCATAAAATAAACTGTGGTCATCCCATTGACAATCAGACCTTCAGAGTTTGAGGTCATGATCTTGCTCCAGTTACCTGCATAGAGTCTGAGGGGTCTACTTGGGAGCCACAACAGGCCCAGCAGAAAGTTAGCTATCACTGTGTCCAGGAGCAAAGCTCTGTCCCAAAAAGACTGTAATACAGAGAAATTTTGCTAAAATATGACTTGGGTGCCTCTTCAGGCTCTACTATATCCTCCCATGGCTCCCTATTGCCCCCAGGACCTCATGCCCTTTAATCTGGCATTCAGCTTCCTTGTGGCCTAACCAAATATTCTTCCATGCTAGAGCTGACTTTGTTACTCAGAAGGGTCATTTCTGGACATGGCAGCTTCTTGATTCAATGGCTCCTTCCAGCCCCAGTGGGCATATAGTAAAGTTTTAGTTGTAGGTCTGTGCTTCTCTTACAAATTGGGCAGATGCTTCCGTTATATGCTTTAAGATCTAACTCTAGGGGCTGTGGCTTGTCCTCCCCCAGTTCTGTCTCCCTCAGTGCCCAAAGAGTGGCCCTTTCTAATGTCCAACAAGGGCTCAGTGAGGGGCCTGAGCTTCCAAGAAAGTCCAGTGGAACACTCCAACCAGAAGTTCACAGAGACCTCCATAGGGGAGGAGTTTTCAGCTCATGTGACTTAAGACCCTGTTTCCTTTGTCTCTCAGCAAAAGGAGCAGGAAACTGTGTAGTTGAAACAGAGGTGGAGATGCTACAGAGACAGAAATAGGAGCTGCTGGAGTTATCCTTTATGGGGAAAGATGGCATCACTGGCTTGAAGTTGCAACTGTAGAACCTGGAATCCAGCCAGATTGAGCAAAAGAAAATCCAGAACTAGCAGGAAAATACCATCAAGCAGCTGAAGCTAAGGGCTGAGGGATGAGCCCTGTCTGGGGGCAACACCCTGTCATTTGCTGCCTGAAATGTGGAGTGCTGTCATATGTCATCTCCTCTGCTGCTTCTCATTCTCCCATAGCTCTATATTACCCCAGAACACCACCTAACTCATAAGCTTGAAGTTCAGAGCTTTCATGATCTAGACCTCTCCTGCCATCCTGCAAGGTCAAGGTTCTCTAGTATTTTTGTAAGGGAGATGTGAGTTCTTTCCCCATTCTACAGAGCTGAGAGTTGGGTGAAATTTGGAAATGGAGTCTTCTGACTCCTGAGAGCCTTGGATACTGACTGGGGTGAAATTTGGAAATGGAATCTTCTGACTCCTGAGAGCCTTGGATACTGACTGTGGGCACAGCCTCCAGGAAGATTGGCAGGCCCATTTTTGAAAAATAGAAACTAACAAAAAAGAGTAAGGAACTAGTCAGGACTATCCAATACTCTAGTAGCATTACTCTCAATGAAGCAGATGAGTATATTTTGTTTGCTTGCTCATTCCAACAAGCTTACGAAACAGCTTCTAAGATATATGCATAATAATGATAAAATTCTAACTAAAACATTCTGGACCAGAGAAGTACAAACAAAAATAGACACTAAAGAGAGGGTGGGGAAAGTGAGCCAATATGTGATAGGCAAAGCATGTGTTCTTACACATGTGACAGTTTTATCTCTAAAATTCCTGGTGGCCAGAGAGAAAAAGAAAATGTGAGGTCTACACTTTTTTTTTCTTATCCCCAAGATAAAAAACAAAAATAAAACAAAACATATTTTCAAGAAGTGACTTCTGAGGCTCAGCACTAAAAGAATTTTTCATGTACAATTTGCAAAATGTGATTATGTTTAAAAAGGCTGGGAGCCTCTTATGCAAGAAAATGTGACTGAGCAACATGAACATGTAAAGCAGTTGGACTCTAAGCAGCTCCATGAAAGCCATGGTTCCAACCCTTGCCTCTTACCCACACTTTCTGCATCTGGCAGGTTGGAGCTTCCTGAGTGGGCATGTTGGGTCTGGAGATTCTTGGACTCTCATTAAGGAGAGTGAAGAAAGCAGAGCTCATATTCATTCAACCATATTCATTGAGTTCTTCTCTGTCAGGTGCCATGCAGATGCTGAGGATGCAGAGGCAGAAAGGATCTCTGCTTTCCCAAACTTAACAGTCCCACTAGATGTCACAGGAATGCTGAGCTTGCAGATCTAGTCTTGGCATAAGGGTTGGGGGAGAGGTCAATAAGATTCCCTGGAGGAAATGATGTTTACTTGCTGCCTCCAGCCTGCAAGAACAGCTGAACTTAAGGTTGCTCATGTAAATTTTCAGGGACATCAAATAAAAGGCAGACATACACTCTACACTTAAACAAACTTCAGGATGGCTTCCATGCTCTCAGCCTCAAACTCCCCAATTGGGAGAGCAAGAGACAATCACAAGAGGCTGGCCAGAGAGAGAGCAAGCATATTCAGAAGTGGGCTTTTATTTGGAGGGCCCTCATTCTTAGAAATTCCCACTCAAAACAGGTAAGAAGGGGCAGAGTTACAAGGGACATGTGAGTGTAATTCAACCCAAGGGCTGTAGGGTGATGCCTAAGTTTGAAGACAAGTTCCCAAACTTCCCAGACCAGGGCAATGTCCAAGTCACCATGAAATGTAGTAGCAGTCAAAACCTCTCCGCTGCAGGATGGAAGACACAAATCATTCAGAGTGACTCCCCACATTTCTGAAGCTGAAAGCTGAGGGATGAGTCAGAATTGCTAGAATGCTAGAGTTCCATGTAGGACAAAGAACCTGTGCAAAAACCCCATGGCCAGAAAATCATGTGACATTTAAGAAGTCCTAATATGGCCATATCCAGATGGAGGTTTTGAGGCAGCTTGGTGTCTACATGACCTTACAGAAGACCCTGTATTTCCAAGACCCGAATCTCCTCCCATGTGCAGTGAAATAAGAAACTTTTGGAATCCCCTAGTTGCCTTCAATCCAGCTCTGAACCTGAGAACGTCCCTGCAGAATGTGGAATGTCTAGGGAGTTATGTAAGGAACATGTAAGGAGTTATGTGAGGACCATACAGCATCATGTAGCAACCCGCTATTCTCTAAATGAGCAGGATTCTTTCAGAGGCAGGGATAAAACAAACACTTTTGGAAATTGAATTAGGTCTTTGAAACACCACCAGGGCTCTATTCAGCTCTCAGAAGCAGGAAGGTTCCACCATGACTCAGGAAATTGGAAGGATTCCCACCCTGACTACCAGAGGGGAGACTGACTCATGCTTTCATCTGTCTTTAGCTTCACCCCTTGCTTCACACTTCATTGTGTCCTTGGAGACTATATATATATATATATATATATATATATTAGCAGATAGCATTCTTTTCCAGGGATTTTTATGTTAACTCATATAAGCTTAACATAAATGATACTGCGGATGTCAGAAATGTCCCAGAGGTTAGAAAAAAATTAAAAAAAGAAATGTTCTATTAACTTACTTAGGTTCCTCATTTTATTTTATCTTCCCATAACCTCTGTCATTTTAAAGGTGGGAAGGAAGGAGGTTGATATTTAAAGTGAGCCTACTTTATGCTGGGGACTGTAATGGGGTTCTAATGTCCAGGATCATTTTTACTCTTTGCCAGTCCTACATAGTGAGGAACATTCTCAACATTTTGCAAGACAGATTTTGGTTTCTCAACTTAATTTTTATGTTAAGGCAGCAGTTTTGAACTTATGGAGCAAGAATGAGCTTGGTTTCATCTTAAGATTGTTAAGAAGGATTCTGAGGCTGCATCTAACATCAGGTGGAGAATGTGATGGGTTCCAGGTGTCTGTTTTAAACAGAAAGGGAATGAGATTTGGGGCTGTTTATCTACTATTTCCAGAGCTCCTAGGGAGATAACTTGATTCTCTTTTGTGCATTAGAATAAAAAAATGCAATGGCAATGCCACAGATAGCAGAGAGAGCCAATGGAGAGGCACTGGGCCACCATCATGTCCAGTACTTGCTTACTGTCCCCAGCTCTGCCAGTGGTTTGACCTGGAAATAAAGAGGATAAAGGAGATGCATCAGAAAGACCATGATGACCAAGAGGAGGAGCTAGAAGTCCATCAGTTGTTCCAGAAATGGGTGTGTGAACCACCACATTACTGTGCCCAGGGACATGGCAGATCCAACCAGGCTTCCCTCATCCATGCAGTTGAGGAGGAAAACAGGGACTGGGGTCTGGGGAACAGGCTCTTTCTGAAGCCAACTGAGACCTTGGATCCCTAGGTGAATTCAAGGGTATAGGACCAGAAGTATCTAATTTCAATATGATACTGGAACTTCCAGAAGTATCTGGGTCTTTCCAGCATCATCACCCCAATATCACTACCAAGAGCCCATTATGCCTTATGACTTTCTTGGGGAAGGAATTATTACTTTTAATAGTGCTCCCCCCTAGCTATTTCCCCTGCTGCTTAAACCACTTCAGCTGAGGGTGGTGGAGCACATAAAGCTCCTCATTTGGTTATGGGAAGCTTAAGCTTCAAAACTCACAACTAACTGTGGCAGGGTGCCCTTCCATCCAGAGAAATCCAATACTGGTGACAGTTTGAAACTTCCAGAGTGGACACTAAAGAGATCTCTAGGTATGTTAGGTGTCTGTGATGGATTGGACTGGTCAAAGGTGAGCAAGACTTATACTGGGAAATCAGTAAAAGGCTTAGTATTGTCCCCAGAACAGCTAAGCAATGAAGACACACTCCAAAATTGGAGAGTCTTGATACCAAAATTCAGAGAAAGCAGCCCAAACATGAATAAAACAAGATTATGTGAGCACATGAGCTTTTTTTTCTGGCTTCCATACTGAATGAAAAGACTGTGTACACAGGGTACCAGTCCCTCCAATCCTGCTCTGCTGAACTCCTCAGCCAGAGGCAAGCTGGTACCTATGCTGTGTTCTCAGCAGCTGTCCTCTCCAGTGTTTTTAGAGGAAGTGCAGGAAGATACACAGGATCTTATTGCAAACCTTCCACCATCTACAGATGCTCATCTAGGAAACTTACCCCCCCAGCAGTTCCCCTTCTGTCCCCACAGGCCCACCCAGGACAGCAGACAACTCTCTGACAACTCTTGGGCTCGGGCATGGGCAAAGATATTTCTGCCACTGCAAGAGCTCCCAGCTCTCAAAACTAACACTGCTCACTGTCACCAGAGCAAGGCTAGACACAAATGCAAGCTCATACCATCACTGCCACAGGCGAGAACAGAGTGTCCTGTCCCAGATGCAGGGAGTGAGATTCTGATGACAGCCATCCCACTTGCTCAGTGGCTGCACACCTGCAGGACCAGTCCTATGCTGTACCACCTATTGCCTATTGCCTCACTTCCCACTTCAGGCACCCCTGAGTTGCTCCCACCCATTGTCCTGCTTCACCCTTGGTGGCACATGGGGTGGTTAGATTGGGACCTGAGGAAAGGCCCACTTTGCAAGAGAATAGCACCCCAAGAAGGCACAGGCAACATGTCCCTGTACCAGAGGTGCAGGTACCAGCCAGCCAGAGGATGCTCAGCCCTCCCACTGCCCCCTACCTTCACCAGACCCTAGCCCACTTGTGGAGCCATTTTTCCCACCCCTGAGGAGGGGACATGCTGCACTAACCTGAAATGGGGGATTTCTGCCATCACCATAGATGCTGACCCTCAAACCCAACACCTACAACCCTTTGCAGATGATTGTGAAACCTTAATGAGTCAGCTGGTGGACCAGCAGGATCTGGATATACAGCCCCATTGCCAATTCTCCATAGTTTCACCAGGACCCACACATGCACTAGGCACACAGTTCCCCTGCTTATTCCTCCTGCATCTGGTGCACATACACAGAAATTGAAAGCTCATGTGTGTCCCTTCCCTGGTGCTACCCTGCCTAGTGCCCTGTGTCAATGTTTCTCTGCAGTGCTCAGGGGTTGTCTACTCATACCTTTCAAAGCTGTGTCCTGGCAACATGTCTGTTATTGCTGTTACACCTGAAGCCACATTAGAAGCAGCAGAAGGACCCTTTGTGCTCTCCTCTGGGGTTCATGAATCCCACCTTCCCTAACCATTGCCATGGGTATTTCCCAGGGCAAGATTTGTTCCTTACTGCTGCTCCAGGCTCTAGGTGTCAGGAACCTGCCAAAAGGGTCCAGCATGAAGACCTCTCACAGTGCCACCAATTTCCCTACACTGTTTGGCCACTCTGGGCTGCTTGGGCCCACAGGATGATTTGCAGGTCATGCTGCTGCTATCCTGCAACTGTACATTGTCAGTTGTGAAAAGTGCCTCCCAGATGCTTGCCCCAGGTCCTATGGACTCTTAAATTATTTCTGTGAGACCTGGACATTACCTCCATCTTCCACATGCCTGTTCTCCTGAAGAAGATGCTGTGGTCCACTGTACCTATCACTTATTCCTGCAGCTTAGACCACAAACTCAACAAACAGATGCATTTTATGGCACAATAGCAAGAAGTTGCTCCTTTCCAGCTTGAAACACCATGGTTTCAAGCCTACCCCAGAACCCTACCCAGAGAGGACTGTGCTCAGAGCCAAGGAGTAGCTGAGCAAGCGCCCTACAGATAAAGAACATCAGAGGGGGAGCCCCTGTGTCACTGGAAGAACACAATCAGCCTTTAAGCCCTTGGTGGCCCACAGTCACCTGCCTTTTTTTGTGCCCAGTCCTGGGGCTCTGCAGGGAAAACTCTGCACCCAAAGCTCCCAAGACAGACCCAAGAGTGAGCATTTCCCTCCCCAGGCCTACTGTATGAGCTCCTGTTCCAAGAGAAATGCCATCAGCAGCTCCTCCAGCTCCACTTGAGATCTCCCAGCCATGAAGAGGAGGGCTTCAGGCCCATCCAACTTGGAGCTGCCTCTGGGATGCTGATGCTCATCATTCCCAGGGATTCTCCTGAAGAAGGCCCAGTGTGAGGAAGTGGCAGAAGGCAGAATGAGGTAGCCATTATAGAGAAAGAAGTGCTCATCCATTGGGGACAGTGGTAGGCCACAGATATTGTTTCCTCTGCTGCCACATCACCAGGGGGAACCTCTGATGCTGCCATAATCTCCACTACTCACCTGTCCAGTCACCTCTGAGGACTTAGTCCAGAGAAAGGAAAAAGCTCTACATCACATCAACAGCCTTCTGATGGTTGAGACTCAGGCCACCTGGGATAGCTGTAATATGACCTGTGAAGCCCCTATCTGGGCCCCGTGTGCATGAGGAGGGGCCAGGCCTCTGGCATTACTGGGCCTCAGCTAGACCTTTCCCCAACACCCCAGCACCTCCACTATGGCAGCCCCAACCCATATGTGGGTAGGCACTGCTCTTTACTCCCAGAGATACCCTTCCATCTCCAAACTCAGCATCCCCTTCTTCCCCAGCCTGCCAATTGCTGCTTTGGACCTTCCTCCCAGACTCTCTCTCTACACATTGGCAGGCTTGACTCCATGGCCAGCAGCTCCCTTTGGGCCCACACTCATGAACACCATGTGCCTTCATGCCCCCCAATCTGGGGCCTCCATCTAGCTCACATTGGATCTTACTCTCCTCTCACCATGTCCCAGAGCCCAACAGTACTCACAGGGCCTTACCATTAGAGGGCTCCAGCCAGGTAGTTTGAAGGGTGTGGCAACAAACTCCACATAGGAAGCAGCCTCTCATCTCTGGAGGCATGATCCCACCAATCCCTGGGGTTCATTATGGGAAAATCTCAGAGCCCCCACCTTTGTCAGCTGTCAGTAGTTTGGGGAACTGGGAGCTCCAGGTCCTGGGCAGTTCAATTCCCACCCATGACAGGAGGTCCCATAACCTTGGGCAGCCCAAACCACTCAGACCTTGAAATGACAAACACGAAAATCCCACTGTGGGTGCACATGCCAACATACAGATGCATTCTGCTGACAGCCAGGCTGCCAGGCTCACCAGTGTATCTATAGCATCAGCCTCTACCTCTGTAGCTGCCACCCAGAGTCTAGAGCCTGTAGCCAGTATTTTTCCCAAGAACAGGCAACCCCAGTCAACATGGGACAACCAAAGTCCATCCTCCTCAAGGCTTCCAGTGGCAGTGACCTCAATGGCAACTGGGAAGACAGACTTATCCCCAGATCTGACATCTCCTGTGGCAGTATTGTGCATTTGCTCACAAAGTAAAGGGACCCCCCAAAAGCAGAGAGCACCTTGGGTTAAGCTAGGTACAGAACACCAACAATGCCCCTAGCCAGAGCATCACCATGGCACCCAATGAACACATGACAAAGAGCAAAGAGGGGCAAGGAAACATGGGTGTTTCTACTCTGAGTGCCATCCCCCAAACCTGAACACCCAGAAACCCCTAAGCTTAACTCAGGGGAAAAGCACTACCCCCAGAAAAGCTGCTTCTAGTTGATCATCTGTCCCTGTGATATCAATAGGTTTTGGTAGTCCAGACTTGTTCCCAAACCACACATCTCACATTAGGGCCATGTGCATCTTCTCCCAAAAAAGGAGAGACCCCAAGCAGCAGACAGTCACACAGGGCAAGCTTGGGACAGAACACCTCCATTGCCCCTTAGGCAAAGCACAACAATGAGGACCAAGGGACAAAAGGCAAAATGCAAACCAGGGTAAACAACTACTGGCTTCTCTACAATTGCTGCCTTCCCCAAAAGCCTGTCCATGCAGGACCCCTTAAGCTTTTTTGGAGGAACCAGCACCAGCTATAGAAAGGCCACCTGTACTTGTAAGTCTGCCAACAATGGAAACTGGGAGCCCTGACTTCTCCCCAGATTTGACATCTCCCATGGCAGAAATGAACATCTGCTCAAAAAGTAAAGGGACCCTTGAAAACAGAGAGAACCACAGGCACAGAACACATACAGTGCCTGTAGGCAGAGTACCACAATAGAGACCAGGGAACAAAAGTCAAAGTGTAAACCAGGGCAAGTAATGATGAGTGTTCCTACCCTGAGTGCCATCCCCCAGAGCCTGATCACAAAGAAACCCCTAAGCTCACCTCAGGGACCAGAAACCACCTCCAGAAATGCTACCTCTAGTTGTTTATGTGTCCCTGTGACATCAATGGGATCTGGAATCCCAGACTTGCTCCCAGATCTCATATCTGCTTTTGAGGTCATGTACATCTCCTCCCAAAAAGGAGGGACCCCAAGCAACAGACAGCCACATGAGGCAAACTTGGGAAAAAAAAAAAAACACCTCCAATGCCCTAGGCAGAGCACCCCAATGGGATCAAGGGACATGAGGAAAAGCAAAAATCAGGGAAAGCAATCACTGTTTTTTCTACAGTTGCTAGCATCACCCAAAGCAGGCCCACATAGAAACTCTTAAGCTCTCCTGAGAGAATTAGCAACACAGAGAAAGACCACAATCTAGTTGTCTGTGCCTGTGCTATCAATGGGATCTGGAAGCCCAGACAAACGCCCAGATTTCATATCTGCTGCCTTTGGGCCATGTAAACCTCCTCCAAAAGAGGAGGAATGCAAAACACCAGACAGCACTAAGGGACTATCTAGGACCTCAATGCCTGCAGCCTCACTAAATAGATCACCCCCATGGTGACAACCTTACACAGGACATGGAAAAACTCTTTTGGAGCCACGGAGCCCATTTTTTTAGTGCCAAAAGTCTCCCCCTTGCAGAAACCCCCAAGCTCACCTCGCATACCATTACCACCACGAGCAAGACTGCATATAGCTACATGTGGTCCTGGCATCTTACTCCATCAGCTCTGCCTCTCATGGGTGCACAGTGAAGAGGAACTTGGCCTTCAGGGGCCCATTCTTATCTGGCCAGGACTTTCCTGGAAACAGAGCATTAGAGGCATTCCCCAGATCCTCCTCTTCCAGGTGAGGACTAACTCTTGTGGGGTCTAGGAAGAAAATGTTGCCCTAAGCAAACATTAACTTTCTCCCTTGCAGGACCTTGTTTGAGCCCTGTTTAGATGAATTCCACAGATCTTGCCCTGACCTGTGAAATTGGAGGCTCAGAGAGATGGCATCTCATTCCTACCCAATTTCTAGGCAGCTTTCCCTTCAAAGCTGGTTAAAAGAAGGCTGGTGTCACTGGTTAAGGTCTTCACAATTACAAACATTGGTCCTCAGCCTGCTCTCTCCGATTTCCTTGTGGGTTGGAGCTCTTTGGAGTTCTTTAGGCTTTAGGCCAAATGGAGATTGCAGCTGGACCAAATTCTCATGACAGAGAAAAGCTCAGTTTCCAATGTAGTCAATGCTGAGTTTGACCAAATTCTAGAATAAACAATAACACCAGTGCTACCTGAACTATTCCATAATGTAGAAGTGCAAGGTACTTTACTACACTCCATCTCCAAGTGCAGTGGGACCCTGATTCAAACGCTGACCAAGATAGAATAAAAACAACTATGAGCAGAACAACATGTGTTGAATGCCATTTGCTTGATCAGAGAAAGTGAATGTTGGCAGATTTGGAGCACCAGACAGTGAGAACAAATTGAAGGTACAGAAAGGAAGTGAGATTTTGGGGAGATCTCTGTTGTCCTTATTAACTGTGGTCAATGCTGAGCTCATCAGGAAGCTCTGTGGGAAAAATGCTCAATGACTGCTCTGCCTATAGCTCTGAAGCTATGAGCAAGCAAAAGATGACCCTCTGCTAGAATACGCCATGTAGTAGGTAACTGCTAGAACATCAGACATGGCTAACTGAATGACTAGCATGTAGCTCAAATTTTGTTTCAAAGTTCAGGAAAGTTAGTTGAAATTAAATGTTTCAACCTTTCCCACTTTTATAAAATCAGGACATTTCTCGTGGTCCAAAGGCATTGGGCACCAAAGGAGAGCCTCTGATAGATTACACCAAAGATGCCCAATAGGAAGATAAAATTTTGGTAACTGCTTTAAACCCTGATACTCCCCAGATCCCAACAGAATTCCACTACCCTCAGCTGGGCCTCAGCTGGCCCTGCCTCAACTCCATGGGGCAGCTGGGCATCCTATTGCCTCCAACAGAATGGTGTTTCTGGCATGCTCTGGCCCTTGAAGGCTTCTCATGACACTCAATTTGGACACAGTACCCACCCCAGTGTGACCGGACAGCCCCCCTAAGACAACAGCCCTGCGAGCAATCCTAAAATCAGCCACTTTTTGTCTCACAACCTGTATCCTCTCTCTTACTCTGGTCTCCAAATACAAAGCATCTGAACTTTCTTAACCATGACAAACCTGAGAAATTATGGAACCCTTTTGGAGCATCTCTGCCTCCTTCTGTGCTATGTATATCTCACAAACTACTGACCAGAGCCATCTCTGCTTTAATAAGCATAATGGAGGCTCTCATCCTTCACCAGGTTGACAACCCAAATACTGCCCAATCCAGCAGGAGCTTCCCACAAGACTCAAGCCTAACCAGACTGTGCCTGCTACAGGAGCAACAGGAAAGTCCCAGGAGGAGGCTCTCCTGATGTCCTTGAATGCCACATAGGAGACCTGTACTGCACTCAACACTGTCTCCATCCTCCACAACTCCTGGTTCCACTCCTGGGCAGGGACGTTCAATGCATATTGTTCTGCTCATAGTTGTTTTTGTTCTAGCCTGGTCAGTGTTTGAATTAGGGTCACACTGCACTTGGAGATGCAGTGTAGTCAAGTACCTTTCACTTCTACATTATGGAATAGTTCGGGAGCACTGGTGTTATTGTTTCTTCAAGAATTTGGTCAAATTCAGCATTGACTACATTGGTGACTGAACCTTTCTCTGTCATAAGTATTTGGTTCTGCTGCAATGTCCATACTTGTTACTTATAGTATTTGAAAGTTTATATCTTCTTGATTCAATTTGGGTCCCTAAATTTGCCTGTTTCTCCTAAATTTTCTGACATATTGGAATATTATTGTTCAAAATATTCTCTAATTACCCTTTGAATTTCCTTAGCATTTGTTGAAGAACTCCATTTTCAAGTCTCATTTTATTGATATGGGTCTAATATCTCTATTGTTAACTCATTTAAAGTTTACCAACTTTGTTTTATGCTTGCAAAAAAGTACTCTTTTGGCCCTTGAAATTTGGTGGTGCTCCTGTGTGTTCTATTTCATTTATTTCTGCCCTGAACTTGATTATTTTGTTCCTTCTACTGATTTAGTGCTTGTTTTTTTGTTTGTTTGTTTGTTTGTTTGTTTGTTTTTCTCAGACATCATCAGGCCATTTACTGGAAATCACTTTCTTTTACCTCCAAGGTACAAGTTCCTGCAAATTTTCCTCTTTGTAGTGCTATTTCCAGATCTCACAGGTCCTGATAAAATGCAATTTTATATCCTTCTGATTTCAGTAATTTTTAACTTGTTTGAAAGTGTGTTGCAAAACCTTCAATCATTTGTAAGGTTTCATTCCTCCCTCCCTCCTTCCTTCCTTCCTTCCTTCCTTCCTTCCTTCCTTCCTTCCTTCCTTTCTTTCTTTCTTTCTTTCTTTCGGTGCTGGGGACTTTTGAGGTTTTTGTAAGTTCTCCTGGTCTTGAATTCATTTTCACTATCCTGGAAAAGAAGTTAACCTTTCAATTCCAACTCCCTTCTGTAGTTAGTACTCTGCAGAAAATTCCTTAGCTTTCCCATTTTTAATGTTCAGTTTTGCAACTTGGTAAAATTCCTCTCTTTAAGCACCAATGAACCTGTACAGATGACATTGTGAGCTTGAATAGTGTGCCCACTATCAGACATTTGTTTCATCCACCACATTAACTTTTTTGGAGCATGGTTGTGGCCAGGGCTGTGACACTTGCCTGAAATTTATATTTTCCAGGGGCTGTTGAAGGACCAGTGGCATTTTCACAGAGGGCTTCCGAGTCTGAGAGGCACAAAGTCAGGCCCAGGGAATTAACCATTATGTTAAGCCAGATTGGCCAGCTATTTCTGCATCTAAAAGTGAGTTGAAGGAATCGTTGGAAACTGAGGCAAAGGGGGAATCTGGGCTGAACCTCAGTGCAGGGCAGCAGCAATGGTGGTGGGGCTTGGCAGGTGCAGGGATACTTGCTTGTTAGTTTGCTCCTACCCCCTCCCCACACACACACTTTCAGTGATTCACTTCTTCTTGCCCTCATTAGGGAGCACAGCTGCCACCCACCTCTTGTTCGAGTTCATACTTCACAGGTTCCAGCTGTCACCGGTATTAGCTTGCTATGAATGAAGGGGCACCCCGCCAGATTTTGTGCAATGTTTCTAAAATCAATCATCATATAACCCACCCAGCTGCATTAGATGCTCCACTGCCATCAGATGTCAATAGCCGCCACTCCATGTGGCTGGTAAGACCCGAGGCCATTTCTTTGGGCAATATCTCAAGTGGTAATTTATTTGAGGTGTCCCTGGAGGAGCGAGGCTGGAGGGCAATGCCGCAGGCACCGAACTATGCAGAGTGATCATCATGTCTTCACCCTCTGTGGCTCCCGGGACCACCCACCTTGGGGATGGGGGGTGAGAAGGGAGCACAATTGCCTGCAGCAGGAGGCGGGTATCCAGTTGGGCAACCTGCCCAGTGCAGCCAAACTTGGACTGCACCACATAGAAGCCCTGGAGTGTGGTGCAGGCAGGCAGGCTTTGAGGGGAGTGCTGAGCAGGTGGTGTGTGTGTGGGTGGGGGAGGGGTCCTGGGCCCGGGAAGGGGTCTGATTGCCCATAGGCGAGATGGGCACGCCCACAACAGACTCTCACTCCACTTCTAGTGGGTGAAGATGTTGAGATCACCTTTTTTTTGACAATAACATGCCCCTGGGGCTTGGTCCATTCATCTTCCTTCATACCATCACAGGTGAGCTGGTGCTTGCCCTGAATACTTGTCTGAAGAGGCCAGGATCAGAGGAGTGTCTGGTTGCTTGGGGGAACGGTAATGTCACAGTGCTGTCAGTCCTCCTGTTGGTGACATCAGGAGAGTGTCAAGGATGTCACAGAAGTCACTAATTGGGACCCAAGGTGCCCAAGGCCTAGAAACACCCACTGGGGAGAGAAAGGAAGTGCAATCTCCTACCAGAGCCTGGAATTTCCATGCCTAGAATCCCAGGTTGCTGGATGCCAGGCTGTTCTACTTTGAAATTTGAAGGTGTAACTTGCTTTGTGGTCATTTCACAGGAGCATTATTAACCAAGTTAGGTATTTCATTGAGAAGTATCTAAACAAGAGTTGCACGATTTTGATCAGAAGATAATAAGGAGAAGTTCAATAGAAGTAACTTTCTGGTATCTAATGATACCAGATTCCTAAAAGGAATTGCAATAAAAAGGACCATCAGGATGGCTAAAAATTTCTTGAGTCTCCCCCTTCCCCCAGGACATATTGAACCTAGCAGCACATATCCACTGAGCCATATCCTCTGCCCTTTGTATATTTATATTTACAGACAGGATCAAGCTAATTTGCTTAAGGCCTCCCTAATGTGTTTAGGCTGGCTTTGAACTTGAGAGCCACCTTCCTCAGCCTCCCCACTCCTGAGATGACAGGCATGAGCCAGCACCCTCCCACCCCTGGGCCTTTCATTTTGGCCAGATATCTGCTGGTTAGTATTTTTGTTAGGGAACATTCAGGAGGAGGGAGAGTGGGTCAAAAATAAATTGCTTGTTGTTGTAAAAGCTGGGGATTCAGGTTTGAATTGACCCAACAGTGTTATTAAATAATAATGACCTGAGAATTTAATGTATTTGACGTGTCCCTGCCTCTCCTTGCACCCTAGGCCACAGTAGATCACTGAGAATTTTTTATGGTAAGAGTTCAGCCACAACCCTTTTCTTGCTTACAAAACTGGGATCAATCGCTCTCATGACACACCGGAACACTGCAGTTCTGGACAGGCAACTCAAGCTTCTGGCAGTATTGCTTTCAAATATGAAAGTAAAAATCTTTAGAAAGTGATTTGTTTTGTCTTGGGATGGTTGTACTGCAAAGCTCTCCACAGAGGCCAGAATGGAAGGGAATCCATTAAGCATTTAAAACATTCACAGAATTATGCCAACACTACCTCTGTGCAGTTGGAAAACATTTCCTTAACTCCACGTTAACCCTGTGGCCACAATTAGTCCTTCCTTATGTGCTCACTCCTGTCAATCTCTCACTTATGTCTGTTTTTCTTGATTTCCAATTTTTTTTATATTTTTCATAAATATATATTTATGCAAAATATATATTTTATATATTCATGCAATATTTGACCTTTTGTTACTGTTTATTTCACTTACGGAATGTTTTTAAGGTTTATCTTGTCATAGAATGCATTAGTACTTCCTTCATATTCAGGTGTGTTATTGTTTGGATATATCACACTGGTATATTTTTTTTTTGGACTTTTGAGTTATTTCTCTCTTTTGCAGTAAACATATGTGAAAAAGAATTTTTTGGGGGATAGTTCCTATTTTTGATTATTTGGGACATAACAAATGGAATATCTGGGTCATTTAATAATTTTATACTTAAGTTTTGATGGACTTCTAGACTTTCTTACTGATTGTGCAGAAATTGATAATGTGTTTAAATGGCATATGTTGCATCCTGAAGTCTTCTGGCTGGTGTTGGTCAGGTCTTATCTGAGTGAAAGCACTTCTAGCCTTGAAATGTGCCCTAACTGTTCAGCAATGAAACCATGGATGGATTGTAGAGGAGAGTTTTGTGCAGAGTAGGACAGGGATAGAAACCAAGAATCATCCACCTATCCATTCACTAATTCATTCATTCACTAACTCATTCAGAAAATATCTACCATTCACGTACCCTATGCCAGTCTGTGTGCTGGAAATAGGAAGAGGTGCATAAGATACACATGATTCCTCAAGAGGCTTATGATCTTCTGGGTGGCAAAAACAGACCTATAAAAAAAAAACAATCATGGGCTATCAATATAGCTCAGTTGTTAGAGTACTTGTCTTGCATGGACAAGGCCCTGGGTTCCATTCCCAGCACCACACACACACACACACAAATCAGGCCCTCAGCCTGGAATCCCAGCTCATCAGGTGGCTGAGGCAGAAGGAACACACAAATAATTTCTCAAAAGGAAATAAAGGAACAGTCGGGCTGGGATTGTGGTTCAGTGGTAGAGCACTCATCTAGCGTGTGCAGGACCCTGGGTTCAAGCCTCAGCACCATGTAACAATAAATAAATAAAATAATAGTATTTTGTCCAACTACACCTGAAAAATAAATATTTAAAAAAAGAGAAGTTAACATGAATCACTTGTGGAAATAGGGCTGGGTCAGGGATTCATTTCTGCTCACTTCTGTAACTCAAGCATAGAACAAAGCAGTTGTTCAACTTAGCATATTTACTCAGCAAATAATTGTCAGTTGCATGGATTAATATTTCCAGGGAGAGAACTGACTTTTTAGTTTTATGCCCTTCTATGCAGTTATAATTTGTTTAAATTATGGATGAATATGAAACAAAAAAAAATGATTATGCTTTTTAAAATGTGATTGTTCCATCTTCTGATCTTCCTCACCCATCACTATGCTGAGAAGAGAAAGATTTGGGATCACATTTATATGAAGATGCAATAAGTAAGTGTTGCTTTGAAAAATCAGAGGAAAAATGCCACATCATATATATTCATATATATTTGTATATATATATATATATATATATATATATATATATATATATATAACTGTATGTAGATAGATAGATAGATATGGATGTATACCTAGGGTATCCTGGCAAGTGAAATGGGAACTCCCTGCTTCCTGCTCCAGGTTCTGCTGAGGTATTCATCTTGCCCAAGGCTCTTCCAGGCCTCCCTTGCTCTCCTCATAGAAAGAGCCTTGAAGGAGAGATGGATTACTCCTGAGTCTCCTTAGCCCACACTGCACCAAGGCATCAATGGATGGACAGTGTTTCCATGATCTGCAACAGTATAGCACCCAGCCTAGGCAGGACCTCTGCCATGATGGGCAGGAGAAAAAAAAAACATATTTATCTAAATCTTATTTGTTTTAATTTTTATGTGCTGGTTTCTTTTCTGTTCCCCATCTCCCAACCAACTTCCCAATGCCTGAACCTTCACTTCAATTGGAGAAACCTCATTTCAATTCTTGCTGGGAAAATAGCTCCACTTCACTGAATCAAAGGGAAAGATGTACTGTGGGGGAATGGGGACCTTAATGGGAACTCCAGGGATGGGTGTGACAAGAGTTGGAGACTGATGGTTGGAGGCAGAGGAAACAGCCCCGTGTTGGGTCCTGGAGGCCTGAGTTCCTTTACTGCTCTATTGGGACCAGCAGAGGGAACACTGGACAACAGACTCCCCTCCTTGACCTTGTTTTTCTCTTCTGAATAATGAATAGAATAGTTGCAGCTACCTCCTAGGGTGTTGTGAGCATTTAATGAGGAAAAAGTTTATAAATAAGCCTGGAAATGTGTTCAATTCTCTTGTAATGTCATTTTTTGATAGACTGGCCACAGATGGAGAACCTATTTGGGAGATGAAAGCAAAGTCCCCATGCCAGGAGACTTAGGTTCCACTAATCAACAGCCAGCTCTGTGGGGTCCAATCCACGAACTTTTGAAAGCAGAAATAATTTTGGACAAATGACCTCAAAAGTTTACATTCAAATGGAAATAGAGAAAATGAACATTGACTGGGGGTCTGGGGGTCAGGTAACATGAACATTGACCTGTGGGGGTCAGAGGTCTACAAACCAAATCTGCCAACTGTTTTCATAGGAACTCTGAGCTGAAAATAAGTCACGTACTTCTAAAGTATTGAAAAAAATAAAAGTAATATTCAGTGGATGTGAATATTATATGAAACTTAAATTTAAGTATCCTAATTAATTATTATTATTATTATTATTATTGTTGTTGTTGTTGTTGTTGTTTTATTATCATCATCATCATTATTATTTTGCAGAGCTGGGGATGGAACCCAGAGCATGCTAGGCAAGTATTCTTCCACTGAACTATGCCCCCAACCCAATCAGAAATACATTTGCATTGGAACACTGCCACTCCCATTCTTTTACATTTTAGGTAATGCTACTTTGGCCATACACTCTAGTGACAGATTTGAGTAACCATAACAGAGACCACCCGGCCTGCAAAAAGGAATATATTTACCAAAAATTTTGCTGATCTCACCTTTCTAGACTGAATTGAAAGCTCAAAGTAACTTAATAAGTTATGTTGTCATTGTGAACCCATTTAGCAAGCAAATAAGCTGAGGCTTTGCACAGCTGAGGTAGGCAACTGGTCCCAGAATCACAGGAAGATTATTCTTTTTTAAATTCTCATTAGTTGTAAATGGACACAATACCTTTATTTATTTTTGTGTGGTGCTGGGGATCGAACCCAGTTCCCCACATGGACTAGGCAAACATTCTACCACTGAGCCACAACCCCAGCCCAGAAATTATTCTTATTACTTTCATTTTCCAAATAATGAGACTGAGGCCTGCAGAGATGAAGTGAATTTTCCAGTGCTATCCAGTGAATGAAATACCACCCTGGGTACAAGAATCCCACCGTTAGGGGCTGGGCTATTTTCTTTGCTCCTGCTCCTCCTTTTGTGGAGCTTCAGGGTGAGGATTCTAGAATACCTGGAAAGAGCTGCCTCTGCTGGTTGGCTGATCCTCATCCCAAAGTCTGAATGCCCCTGCTGACTGAGAACTGGAGCAGATGCTAATGCATTAGGGGGTTGGGGTTCTGAGCCAGGCACTTGTTTCCAGGAAGGAGAGTGGAGGGGAGAAGAGGAGGAAGAGCAGGAGACCCAGGTCTGTCTCACCTCCCACATTGAATACACCCACTGTGCTGCCCATTGTTCAAAGAAGGAAGAAATGGGGTGCACACTGTGCGTTTGTTTTTGGCACCACTTATGCTGTGCCATAGTAACAATCCTCAAAGGACAATGCTAAAAAGACCCCTGCTCCCTGCCCTGCCCAAGCCCTGTGAAGCATTAAACAATATTTTCCCTTAAAATAATTCTCATTAAGACCCAATCTCCATGCCCAAGGAGAGAGTATGGATGTGGGGTGGCCTCACATTGGAGCTGTGACACTGCTGACTCATAGGAAAAGCTCAGGAGATTCCAAAGAAGTATTAGGAACTGTGGAAGTGGGGTTCATAACCACTATCTGCAGTAATTAACTAGTGGCCACCAACTTACAAGGACTCACGCAGCACAGGGAAATGCTTAGGGATGCAGTCTGTGGGAACAGGAGGAAAACTCTGAGTGTGAACTCTGCAAAGGATCCACTGACCTTCAATTCATCAGCTTCCTCTGTTTTGTTACCTATAAATCGAGATATAGATGGGTACCTCTTAGGATTGGTGTTGCTTATTTGTAATGGTCTATAGAAATGCTTACAAATTGTTTTTTTAAAGAGAAATAAATCAAAGAGTAATCCTTACATATAAAGGTGAAGAACAACTGGCCTAAGCCAACATAGGCATTTGCAGGTTGGGAATTATGGCACAGAGAGTTTGAAGAACTGATACATGGCCACACAGGAAGGGGTAAGGTGGTCTAAGACAAAGGGTTGCTCTGGTGCCATTTCTACAAGATCTTGTTTTTTTTTTTCCTAAAAACAAAGGTTTTCAGGGAGATTTACTCATGAGAGCTGAGCTGGTCCATGAGCAGCCTGGCTCAGGCTGGGGCATTCTTACCCCTGTTGCAAGGTGAAGACTGTAGGGACTCTTATGACACATTTAAGTGTCAGCCCTGTGTGGGGAACTGGACCATCACTGTTTTATCTCATTTCATCTTCACAGCACCCTCTGCTATATTCCTGCTCTGTGTTTTTTTTTCCTGGTCCCTTGTGCCCAGCACACAGTAGGTCCGCAGCAAATATCTGTTTGCAGAACATTCTAGAGTCCAGGAACCCAGAGTCCAGGACAGACACTGAGGCCCAAGGGGAAAGTGTAGTCCAGAGTTGTGCAGCTGCTCTCTGGTCTGTTCAACTCTAGAGAAGATTTCAGTGAAACCCCTCAGATCAGCAGTTCAGATTCCAGGCCTAGGATACCCTGGGATTCTCCTCCCATTGGGCAAGATCTCAAGCAGACAGGGAAAGGACCTCAGAATATACAGGTTTTGACACAAAGCAGAGAAAATAAAATAAAATTTCCTCCTCTTTAGTTTGTCTGGGGAAAGAACATTCTAGAATGCACAGTTTGTGAGTCCCCTGTCTCTGGGGCCTGCTTGGATGTGTTTAGAGAAGCCCAAGAGACTACCTCTGGATCTTTGGGCTCCAGAGCCTTGAGTACCTTCCTCTGTGTTATTCTCTTTCTTTTTCTCTGTAGAGGGGTGTGCACATGGCAGGTCCAGCAGGAATCCTGAGAACTTGTCTGCAAAGGAAATGTCTGCAGGGGAGTAAAGAATGGTAGGGGACCACTGCTAGTCAGAGGAAGAAATGGCCTTTGGAGGGAAAAACAATGTTCATGACATTCAGAGAGTAAACTCATCTGCCCTCTTTCCTCAACCCATCCCTCAGTTCACCAATTCAGACACTCACAACTCTCCTACCCTTATCCATCCATCTATCTACATACCCAAACACTATCCCCTCACCTGTCCTCCTATCCATCCCTATATCCACCCTTTCACCTCCATCCACCCATCTTCCAAGCCATATACCCACTCCTCATTCACTAATCTACCCATCCATCCATTTGTCTGTCCATGCACCCACCCATCCATTTATAAGTCTGTCTATCCATCTGTTCATCAGTTCATCCATCCATCAGTCCATCTTCCCATCCATCCTTCCATCTACACATCCATCCACCCATCTACTCATCCACCCATTCTTCCTTCCATCCATCAGCTTATACATCCATGAAACTATCCATCCATCCTTCCATTCATCCATCTATCCTTCTATTCATCAGTCCATCCATCTGTCTGTCCATCAATTCATCCATCCATCCACTCATCCATCCCTCCATCATCCTTCCTTCCATCAATCTGTCCATCATCCATCCATCTATCCACCCCATCATCAATCTAACATCCTTCCTTCCATCAATCTGTCCATCATCCATACATCTATCCACCAAATCATCAATCTAACATCCTTCTTTCCATCAATCTGTCCATCCATCTATCATGCATCCATCCATTTATCCATCCATTTATAGATAAATCTATCCTTTCATCCATCAGTTCATCTACCCATCCTTCAATCCATTCATCCACTGATCCATTCTTCCTTCCATCCATCACTCTATTCATCCATTCAACCATCCTTCCATCCATAAATCCATGCATCCAACCATCAGTCAATCTGTCCATTTACCCATTCCATTGTCCAGTCATCCTCCCCATTCAGTCATAGACCTTCTCTCCTCCCATTCATCCACCCACCATGCCATCCCCAGCCATTCTCCCAGTACAACCCAAGGATTTGCAAGATGACCACTGGCCTGGCTTTTCCATTTTACAGATGAGGGATCCTCCATCACAGGAGAAAGGTCAGAGAACTCAGCTTCTGAAGTCAGAATAGCCAGGTTCACATTCAGGGTCTCCCAATGGCTGTCTAGCCTCAGGTGGTGACAAATGCCTCTGATCTTGTCATACTCTTCATAAGAATTATTTCTATCAGTACCTATTGTGAGGAGGAAATGCAGGGCTCGTTACTGGGTCTGGCATAAGGTATCATTTGCTGAGCACCTACTGTATGCCAAGGGTGCTTTGCATGTGCTCCCCTAGGTCTGATTGGACTTTCCTCATTATACAGAGGAGTATATTGAGTCTATGAGAGGTCAAGTGAAGGGACAAAGTCCAGGACCCAACCCAGAGTATTGGGACTCCAAATTCCAATTTTCTACCACATTGCCACTTTGATTCTGGTTTTTGCCCTGCTGCAAGCACATAGTGGAGCTCCAGTACACTCCAAACCTTAGTCTCCCCATATGTACTAAGAGTGGACTGCATGGTTTCTACAGCTTCAGGCAGAAAAAGAGAAGAGAACAAAAGCCAGGGGTCACCACTGCCTTTCGTGACTCCCAATCATTTACTCATTCAACAAATATAATATGCCCTGAGCACCTACTACATGCTTGCCTGGAGCACACCATTGTGAACACAGAGGTGACTGAGAGGAAAAAAGATTTCCATTCTCTGGGGAGGAAATTCAATAGCCAAGTCCACAAATTGATGAACAACTTATTTTCAGAGAGAGGTTTGTGAGGAAACTTCTATGAAGAAGTCCTTAGCAGGTGAGAATGGTGTGCCTGGACAGGAGGTGGAGGGGGCAGCACTCCAGGTGGACATACTGCTTGGTCCCAGCACTAACCCAATCATGAGATGAGCTTCCTGCCAAGGCCTGCAGGGAACAGAGTGCCAGGCAGAGGGAACAACAAGCTCCAAGGCCTAGTGATTGAATCAGACAGCTAGGGACATGGAATTGGGGTCAGGAACCTTGCCATCTTTTGCTGGGGACATCTTCACATGGCTTCTGTCAAATTACATTGAATCCGTTAATTAATTACAATGACATTTTTCTGCTATCCAGGAGAGCCAGAGCCCACTGACTCTTTCTTATAATTCTCTTTCATTTTAACAATTTGCTTTCAAAATTATTCCCACATCCCAAGGCCTCTGTGAAACAGGTATATGTCTCCAAATTCCAATAAATAAATATGTGCTTTCAGGGATATTTATGGACCAGTCTGTGAGGGAAATGGGCTGGTTGCCTTGGAGGCCAAGCTGACGCAGCTTGTGATGTAATTAGCTGCTGAGTTACAAGGGCACTTGAAGCCTAATTACTGAGAGAACTGAGGCGCTTGCCTCATTATGGCCTAGATTTCTATGGCACTGCAAAGGCCCATTGGGTGAGCATCCCCCGTGAGGTGTGGACTGGAGGGAGGCTGCTGGGTCTCTGAGGGGACTTCGAGGTAATGACCAGAGGGTCAGTGAGCATGGGGAATGGTTGGGGTGGAGGCTGCACAGGGTGGCACTGCCTCCTCTAGGAGCATCCAATTCCTCCTTCCCTCCCTCCCTCTCTTCCTTTCTTCCTTCTTTCCTTCCTCCTTCCTCCCTCCCTTCCTCCTTCCCTCCCTTCCTCCTTCCCTCCCTTCCTTTCTCCCTGTCTTCCTTCCTTTCTCCCTTCCTTCCTCCCTTTCTTTCTTCCATTCTTCCTTCCTTCCCCCTCTCTCCCTCTCTCTCTTTTATTTTGGTTCTGGGGATTGAACCCAGGGGTGCTTTGCCACGTCCTCACCTCCCTAGTCCTCTTTAATTTTTATCTAGAGACAGGGTCTCGGTAAGTTGCTTAGGGCCTCACTAAATTTCTGCGGCTGGCCATGAACTTGCCATCTTTCTGCCTTAGCTGCTCAAGCAGTTGTGACCCCAGGCATGCATCATGATGCCTGGTGGCTCATTTAGTATTTCTTTGGTGGACCCTGCAGCACTTTCTGAGGATCTGCGTCTGTCTTGTTCTTCTGGCTGGGGATTGTCTAATTTATAGATGTTCCTTAGCATATGATGGGGTCATGTCCCCATCAACCCATCGTAAGTCAAAAATCACACATTTGGAAAATGCATGAAGTTCCAGCAGCACAGGTGCTCTATGGCGTTGCCTTCCTCCAGTCATGATCCTGGGGCTTTCTGGAAGCTGAAGCCCACCATGGCTGCCCTGCCTCATGGCATGGCATGGTACTGCATGTCACCAGCCAAGAAAAAGATCACAACTCAAAGTTATCGGTGCAGTTCCTACCCAATGCCTGTCACTTTCACACCATTATAAAGTCAAAAGATCTAATTTGGACCCTTGAAATTTAGGACCATCTGTTTACATATTTGTTCATAAGTTTCCCTTCCTATTTGTTTCACTCATCCATTCATCCATCTGTTAATTCTACAAGTACACCTGGAATACTGAGCTGTATCAGGGTTTGACATAAAGGTACAGGAGATGAGGCTCTTTTCATAGAGAGAGTACATGACAAATAGTTGGTACACAATATGTTTGTTGCAATAACTCAAGATTTCAATAAGACTACGTCCTGCTAATCACTCACATTTCAGGCTGTATAGGTGTAGACTGTGCACATGGATGTGAGTGGGTACATGTATATGTGCATATGCACGTGTGCTTGTATGTGTGTGTGTGTGTTTGTGTGTGTGCATGCTATTGCATGCACCCAAAATGAAGATCTCCCATGCACCAATAAGGGAGATGCTCAGGGAAGACAATGTCCCATGCAGGCCACCACATCTGTGGCCAGAACAGCTTTCACAGCATGGAACAGTGACTGGAATTTAATAGGTGCTCAATAAATAATTTTGGGGGATGACACATGAATGTGCTTTTAAATCTACAGTGCAGGAACTTGCACATGGCTAGGACTAAATAGATGCTCAGCTAAATGTGGGGAAAAGAAGACCACAACATGTTCTGCAACAGGAAAAGCAGGTGGGGTCAATGTGCAGCAGCAGGGTGGAGTTGCCCATGAGGGTTCTAGTGGGTAAGGGATCTGCCTGGGGCATGTTCTAAGAGGTCCTGACTCTTGAACTTCCTGAGGGAGCATGAATAGAATTCTGACAGCTGGTTCTCATGGGGAAGGGTCCAGCAGAGAGAAACATCCCATCATTTAGGAAGAATTAATGGTGCTCAAGGTCAAGGTAGCTAGAAGGCTGAAGGGGCCCAGGACTGAGACAGGGACCCAATCCCAAGATTGCATAACCTTGAATGTCAGACTAGGAATTAAGCTTTATACCAGGGGCCCTGGAGAGATGCTGCAAGACTTCCCTATGCAAGATAAGGAAACAGTTGTATGGGAATTCCAGAGCAATCTCTTCCTAATTTTTGGAGATGCTATGGAATAGGATCAGCTGGCAGTCCAGGAAAGAGATAGCAAGGGCTGATCACAGTTAGGGATCCTGGGGACCCAGGAGCTGAGCTACCAACGAGACCCATGTATGGCAAGATTATATTTAGGAAGATTAAAACTTTCCTAACTCTAAAACCACAGGACTCAAGGACAGCCCCATCCACCTGCTTACAAACTGAACTAGCCATATTTTTAAAAAATGGCAATAGCAATGTCTGTCCTTCTCTCTTCAAGGTGGTTAGTTATCTTAATTATTTTAATTATCTTTTAAGATCCTAAATTGCTTATTTCTGCTTCTCCTGACAAAGGTGACCACAATCTGTTTTCTTGTTGTTTTTTGGTATAGGGAATTGGACCCATGAGTGCTCAAACACTGAGTCACACTCCCAGTCCTTTTTTATATTTTATTTAGATACAGAGTCTCACTGAGTTGCTTAGTGAATCGCTGTTGCTGAGGCTGACTTTGAATTTGTGATCCTCCTCCTCAGTCTTCCTAGCCACTGGGATTAAAGGTGTGCACCACCTCATCCAGAGGGCAACCACATTCTTTTATTCATTATTGTGAAGTGAAGATCACCAGATGTATATTTTTCTGGTAAAATTTAAAGGAACTTAGATTTATACCCAAATTCTTGTGATTTTAATTGTGACAACAAGTGGAAACTAAGTCAAGTGAGAAGTTGATTGGCTATGGAGGACACATAGACAAATGCTCCAAATCTGACAAATTCTTTTCTTTTTTATTGCTTCCTTTTCTCTTCTCTGCACTCTTTTTTATTTTGGTCTAGAGAGTGATCCCAGGGGTTAGTAACCACAGATACACAACCCCAGCTCTTTATAAAAATATTTTATTTAGAGACAGGGTTAGTTAGGACCTTAGTAAGTTGTAGAAGCCGGCTTTGAACTGGTGATCTTCCTGCCTCAGCCTCCTGAACCTCTGTGATTGCAGGTATGAGCCACTGTGCCTAGCTTATCTACATTCTTTGTGTGATGTAGGAAAGAACTTTTTATTCCAGGCAATCTTCACTTCACCTTGAGAGAGAATTACAGGCCTGGAAAACTGTCCCACTTACCCCAACAAGTAGAAAGGTGATTTGGTTTGATATAAATCCATTCATGGGGAACATTTTCAGGTAAAGGGGGAAAAATCAGCAGGAACATGAATCTTGGGATATTTCAAGTCAGGGGTTTTGGAATAGTTCAGGCAGTGAAACATGCTCACAGGCTGAGCTGGAGGACATGGTGTGTGGAAGGCCTGGGTACCAGGGAGTGATTTCTTGAGGAAAGTGGGCAGCCTGTGGGTAAGAGCTCAGCTTTGGCAGAGATGGCTCAAAGTTGGTGGAGGCTGAAACAAGGCCACAGTCCCATCCTGGAGCTTCTTGGGCCAAATGTGTAGTGGTGTTTGAAGACAATGTAGCTTTTAGAAAGGGCATTGTTGCCAGAGCAGCCATCTAGGGAGCTTACCTGGAAGCTGAGGCACAAGATCCAAGTCAACTTGGTTTCAAATGCTGGTTCTGCCAAGTTTGAGTTTTGTGACTCGGCACACACCCTAAGGTTCAGTGCCTTATGGGAAGCCATTCATGAAATACATGAAGATCTTCTCTCAGCATGGAAGCCAGGGAGAGAAAGGCCTGGCACTGGGAATTTTCCATGGCTCTTCCACAGCAATAGATTGACCAATCCACATGATCTTTCCTTCTGCTCTGCTAAGAAGGTTCCTCATATTAGCTCCAGTCATGTGCATAACTCACTAGAAACTAAACAACCCACCTTTAACCTTTTTTGGAGAATATTCTATAGAATCTATTTGGTATATCCTGATATAAAGGAAGCAGGCACAGGCTCAATTTTATCCAGAAGCTCTATCCACCTGATCGTTTGCCCTTCCATCCTCCACCTTTGAAACTATTTTCTGTGCTCTGTGTTTGTATTGCTGTTTTATTTTCCTTAGATTTTATTTATCAGCCAGCCCATCCCACCAAGGAAAACCCCATTCCCACTGCCTGAGTGGGACATGGGTGGTAATGCCTCATTTCTCTACACTCTACAATTGACGTGGTAATCATAGTACTCCCCTCTTGGAGCCATTGTGAGGGACAAATAAAATGATGGCAGGTATGTGATGCAATGAGATCCCTAATGTGGTGGGAAAATAAAGTAGTTTTCTACTAAAAGTCACACAGCTTCCTGAAGGGAGACAATGTCTTCATCCCAGTGCCCCTTCTGACTCTGTTTGGGGTCTAGGAATCTGCACACTCAGGCTGGGTTGCTCAAGATTTCCTGGGAAGAAGTGTGAGGGAGGTGCAGATGAACAGGAAAGGGGTGTGTGTGTGTGTGTGTGTGTGTGTTGGTGTGGGAAGGCCCTCATGCTTACTGAAAGGCAGAGAAATTGTCTGCAATTTTCTTTGCTGAAAAGCACCTGGGGAGTTGAAAGAAGGTGGCATTAGGGCAGGACAGGTAATCTATTTTCACCTGGGTGCAGAGAGAGAAAGTACAAGCACAGCAGTGTTTGGGGATGGCTCCTTGAGTTTCCATAGGTAAGTGAGACTTTAGCCCATGTTCCCACAGCAACATTCACCCAGCCTAGGACTTCTCTGTTTCTCTATCTGTCTTTCTGCCTGTTCCCTTTCTTTCACCCCTCCCTGACCCCCTCCCCCCGAGCTATCCTTGGCTCCCTAAACCTTCCTCTCCTTGCAAACTCCTCACTGCCTCTCTTACCTTGGATCAGAAAAGACACTGCATTTGTATCTCCAGGGGAGTGGGAGGCTCCTCAGTCTGGAGATGGGAGGGAGCAGGGAGAGGGGAGTCCAGGCTGCCAGGCTGTCTGAGAAAAGGATTGGCAGGGGGCACCCTCCAGCCCATATACCCTTCCACTAAGAGCCCTGGAGGTTCCACTTGAAGACATGCTTTCTGCACACCGACTCTGAGTGACTGGGGTGTAGGCATGTGTGTATGTGTGCATATGTATATCATTAAATGATCTTATTAAAAATAATTTTAGTGGCTTTTAGAAAAGTTAAGAAGTCACCATGTTTGGCTTGTATTCTTTCCTCCTGGACAGGGCAGCTCTTGAATTTGAAAATGTCCATCCTGGTCACCAAGAAAATATTTCTCCAGCCTTAGCCTTTTGATTTGTGGTTGTTATTATCCTCTGGTCTGTTTTCTTACTGTAGAAAGGAAAGAACATTCTACTCCACTGAAATGAATGATGCTAAAGTGGCAAGATTAATAAATTTTTGCTACTAATTTCAGTTTCAAGGTGCCCCATCCTGGAACACATTCCACCAGTGTACATATTGGGGGCCAGGCAATGACAGTAATATTTAGCTGGATTGGAAGTCATTTTTAGATTTTGAGGTAGGTCTTGAGATTCTTCCTCTTGCTGCTGGCTGGAAGTTCACTTTCAGAGAGTGGACTGGTTAAGAGACTCAATGGAGCAAAGCATGCCTATTGGCACCCAATGCTGCAGAGTCTTTGCTAGGACTGCTCTAGTAGCCCCAGAAATCAGAAGGGGTAGGTCCGGGGCTTTAATGACACTTGACAAGGCAGGAAGCTGATATGGGAGTCTACAAATATGCTAGGCATGTCCTACATGTGCCAGACTGGACAGACACACACTGACTCTGTCCTCAGGAGACAGTGGCTGAAAAATCACATGCTCTAAGTCACCCTGGGCTGGTTGGTTACAGGCATTGTCTCATTTGATTGTCACCCCATTTCATAGAAGAAGAGCCTGAAGTCAGAGTGGGGCAAATCCTTGCCCAGGGCATGTACACATTAGCTGAGGCTCCAGTCGTTATTTACATGGCTCCAGTCATGTAAGCCTTCCCTGAGGCTGCCTCTGGAATATTCTCTGTGAGGTGGCGCCTCTGAATGATCCTGTTGCCCTTGTTGACCTTGAATTTCTTCAGATCCTCACAATGTTTCCCTTAGTGATGCTGTCTGAGTCCATCGTCCTTGTTCTTAATAGAAACCTTGGAAGACCAGTGCATATTTTTTAGCCTTTGACACCCTTGGGATAAAGAGACTTATAAGTTTAGTTTCCACTAAGTAAAGTACTAGAGCAATTTATTCCCCCCCCCAAAAAAAATGCTTTTGAGTTTCCCAGGATATGTAGGTGAGAGGAGAGAGGTTTATCTGGCTTCTTACTCACCTGCCTCCCCAGCAGATCCTCAGCCTCCCTGGGGAGTCACAGGGTTGCCCACTGCACATGGTCAGTCCCGTGTTGGAGACATGGACCTGAATGCACCTTCTTCCTGCATCCTGGGCATGAGGCCTTTCATAAGAGACTTTAGTTGGCCAGGCCTCAATTGCCCCTCTATATATGGGGAACAAGGACCCCAGTTCTGTAGGACATGGAGCGCTCTATTGAGGGACCATGTGAAGGTTTGGAGGAGAGGGGACTTCCTTGCCGATCTGGGCTTTGGTATGACTGCACTTCACTGTTATGTGTAGGGGTCAAAGATAGCTAGGGGACATTATTAATAGACTCTGAGTTATAAATCCCATAGGACATCAACTTAACCCCTGGATGAGGCCCTGAGTCTCTCACATTCTAAAGTGGAAAATCTCCCTGAGAACACTCTACCAAACTCTCTGCTTCCTTGTCTGAAAAATGGGGACAATGCTCCAACCCATGCATCACTGGTTCCAGTCACTGGGAACTTCTGGATTGTCCTCAGATGCAGATTGTCCTGTGGCTGAGTCAGTCAAGTTGGGGTGAGTATTGCAAACTCATTTCCTGGACTTGGCATCTCTGATGTGCCAGGGAAGGTGAGGGGCTGTGTGGAGGATTGTGGCTTCTACCTTTTATGGACCCTCCCTCGGTGACTGTAAAGTCCATACTGTGTGGCACTTGGCCTACCTCCACGGTCTCAGCCACGCTGCCCTTTGGCTCCCCTGTGGAACTTTCTTAGCCTACTGGGGCCTCTACCTCTCTGAAAAGCTGATTTAATCAGTCTGGGGCAGGGAACAGCCAGCAGTATGTTTCAAAACTTTCCAGGTTGAGGTGCTCTCCACAGCCGTCTGAGTTGAGAATCAATAACAGGCAGAAGAGCCAAGCACATTCCAAAGCAGCTCAGTGGCATGAATTGAAGAAATAGGGTCCCTGGAGGAAGAATCTGGGGAACAATCAGGACTGGCTTCCCAGAGGCAGTGATGTTCTGCTATGCCTATATGGGAAAAGCATTCCAAGCATAAGGAACAGCATGTGCAAAGTATGCGAGTAGCTGTGCCTGGATCAAGTTAGGAGAGGCAGGAGGTAGGGGGAACAGGCTGGAGAACAAGTGCACTAGCCCAGGAAAAGGGAGACTACAAGGCTACAGTGTATGTAGCCATGACATTGGAGGTACTCTGGTTAGATGTTAGAGGTGCTGTTATGGAGACTTCTGTGGCATCGTAGAAAGCCGTGGTGTGGCCAGTGTGCTTTCACCAGAGGCTGCACCTAACCTGAACTCTAGCCCCCAGAGAAAGCCCCATCCTAGCTGAGAGCACAGGGGGGCATCAGATCTAGAAAGAAGAGGGATGTGTACCCTGCCATCTGTGTGAAGACCACTATCCACATTTGAGACTCAAATCCTACCCCACCCAAGTGTATCCAGATATTTTGTGTCTGAAGAGCAGGACAGGATCAACCCCAGGTATTCAGGGTCCATTGCCTGGTTTCTAGTTTCCCTCTTAATTTCTTCTAAATTTTTTTTCAGGTTATATTTTCACTTCAAGACTAGTCCTCTTATCAACAGACTCTTTGCAAAAGTGGAAATATATATGGTAAACAAACATGTTGGGAGAAAGGTCAGCCTTGTGGAAATCTTAGAGAAAGAAACTAAAGCACTGTTTTTAGGTCTTTTGGGTATTGTCCAAGAAGAGGAATAGCTGGGTCAAATGGTGGTTCCATTCCCAGATTTCCAAGGAATCTCCATACTGCTTTCCAAATTGGCTGCAGTCCCACCAGCAATGTATGTGTGTACCTTTCCCCCCACATCCTCGCCAGCACTTGTTGTTGTTTTACTTCATAATGGCTGCCAGTCTTACTGGAGTGAGATGTTATCCTAGACTAGGGACACAGCCACATCAATGTTTATAGCAGAACAATTCACAATAGCTAGACTGTGGAGCCAACCTAGATGCCCTTCAATCGATTAATGGATAAAAATATGTGGCATTTATACACAATGGAATATTACTCAGCACTAAAAAAATAATAAGATCATTGCATCTGCAGGGAAATGGATGGCATTAGAGCAGATTATGCTAAGTGAAGTTAGCCAATCCCCCCCCCCCAGAAAAAAAAACAAATGCCGAATGTCTTCTCTGATATAAGGGGGCAGTGACTCATAATGGGGTAGAGCGGAAGAACATGAGAAGAAGATTACCTGTAGATAGAGAAGAGAGGTGGGAGAGAAAGGGAGCAGAAGGGGAATTGCATGGAAGATGGAAGGAGACCCTCATCATTATACAAAATACATGTATGATGATGTGAGGAAAAAAAAACAAATTGCATCACCTTAGATTGGGTAGAGAGAAGTTATGGGAGGGGAAGGGAGGGGAAGGGGGAATGGACGGACATTAGAATAAAATAGACATTACTATTGCTGTGTGTAAATACGTGGCTGCGTGACCAATGTGATTCTGCAACCTGTAGACTCAGAAAAATTAGAAATTATACCCCATCTGATTCAAATGTATGATATGTCAAGGTCATTGTACTGTCAACTGTAACTAATTAAAATAAATTTAAAAAAGAAAATATTTCCAAGAATAGAGGCTGCTAGACTGGGAATTAGAAAGCCAAGTTTCCTCCAACTTACCCCAAGTTTTGGAGTAAATGGATTACTATCTGTGGGCTTTAGTTTTCACATCTATCTAGGGACTAGATTAAAAAAATCTTAAAAAACAAAAATAAATAAATAAATGAATAAACAAATAAATAAACAAACTACCAGTTTAAAACTATATGAACTTTAAAAAAAGAAATTAAACACTGAGCCACATCACTAGCTGTGACTCCCTTGACAGCAGGACCTGTCTATCTGGTTCATCATGGGATGCTCAGAGACTATCTCAGTGCCTGGTACAACATAGATGTTCAACTAATGGATATAGTTTTCTCTGTATCTCCCAAGGACTTTATCCCAGCCACCACCTCTCATTAAAAAAGGACTGAGAAATTCCTTAAATAAAATGGATTAACATTTGCATATAGCCACACAATCCTCCCATAGGCCTGAAATCATCTCTAGAGGACTTTTACAATATAAAAGCTATGTAAATAGTTGTTTTCCTGAGTTGTTCAGGGAACAAGGGCAAGAAAAGAAGAATTCTGCATGTGTTCATTACACACACAGCCATTGAAGGTCTCACAACCTGGCACCCAGAGGAGAGGCCAGCCCAAGCACAGATGCTCCCAAAGAGAGTGATGGAGGCTGAGGTTTGTGAGCTTGCAGGAGCCCAGGCAGGTGGGCATGATGCACCCACATGACACTGAATTGATGTGCATTAAAGTTTTGCTATTTGGAAACTTTTGAAAAAAAAATTATATATATATATATATATATATATATATATATATATATATATATATATATAAGCTGACTCTGCAGATGTATAATCCTGGGATCCACATGACCAGTTGTCCATGAATTTTAAAGCATTGGCACTTGGGCCAGGATGTGGTGGAATTAAGTGTCCCTTTGCACCTTCGAAAGAGCTGGCCACTTGTAAAGTGCCCCAGGCTTGGCAAGCAACCAGAACAGGTTTCACAGCCTCTCCACACAGGTTGTGTCTTCTGCCATTTATGCCTAAATAAAGGAAATAAAACCTCAGTAGTAAAATTTGCCATTGAGACCCACTGAGAAAATACCTGGCAAACTGTCAAAATGCAGGGTGGTAAAGAGGTAAGACAAGAGAGGGAACTGTGACCATGCACAGAGCAGGCCCAGTGGCCTGCTGAGGGGCAGAGCCGCCCCCCACCCCCTGCGCCTGCCAGATAGGGGAACTGTGACCACGGACAGAAAAGGCCCAGTGGCCCGCGGCGGGACAGAGCTTCCAATCACTCCTGCAAGGTAGGCGGGCCTGCGACCCACCGGCAGAGGAGGAGCAGCGACCTGCTGAGAGGCAGAGCCGCCCCCTCCCCCTGCGCCGGCAAAGTAGAGGGAACTGTGACCACGCACAGAGCAGGCCCAGTGGCCTGCTGAGGGGCAGAGCCACCCCCCATCCCCCGCCCCTGCCAGGTGACCACCGACAGAAAAGGCCCAGTGGCCCGCGGTGGGACAGAGCTTCCAATCACTCCTGCAAGGTAGGCGGGCCTGCGACCCACCTGCAGAAGAGGAGCAGCGGCCTGCTGAGAGGCAGAGCCGTCCCCTCCCCCTGCACCGGCAAGGTAGAGGGAACTGTGACCACGCACAGAGCAGGCCCAGCGGCCTGCTGAGGGGCAGAGCCGCCCCCCACCCCTCGCGCCTGCCAGGTAGGGGAACTGTGACCATGGACAGAGCAGGCCCAGCGGCCTGCTGAGGGGCAGAGCCACCCCCCCACCCCACGCCCCTGCCAGGTGACCACCGACAGAAAAGGCCCAGTGGCCCGCGGTGGGACAGAGCTTCCAATCACTCCTGCAAGGTAGGCGGGCCTGCGACCCACCGGCAGAAGAGGAGCAGCGACCTGCTGAGAGGCAGAGCCGCCCCCTCCCCCTGCACCGGCAAGGTAGAGGGAACTGTGACCACGCACAGAGCAGGCCCAGCGGCCTGCTGAGGGGCAGAGCCGCCCCCCACCACTCGCGCCTGCCAGGTAGGGGAACTGTGACCACGGACAGAAAAGGCCCAGTGGCCCGCGGCGGGACAGAGCTTCCAATCACTCCTGCAAGGTAGGCGGGCCTGCGACCCACCTGCAGAAGAGGAGCAGCGACCTGCTGAGAGGCAGAGCCGCCCCCTCCCCCTGCACCTGCAAGGTAGAGGGAACTGTGACCACGCACAGAGCAGGCCCAGCGGCCTGCTGAGGGGCAGAGCCACCCCCCACCCCACGCGCCTGCCAGGTAGGTGGAACTGTGACCACCGACAGAAAAGGCCGAGTGGCCCGCGGCAGGACAGAGCTTCCAATCACTCCTGCAAGGTAGGCGGGCCTGCGACCCACTGGCAGAAGAGGAGCAGCGGCCTGCTGGGAGGCAGAGCCGCCCCCTCCCCCTGCACCGGCAAGGTAGAGGGAACTGTGACCACGCACAGAGCAGGCCCAGGGGCCTGCTGGGGGGCAGAGCCGCCCCCCACCCCCCGCGCCTGCCAGGTAGGTGGAACTGTGACCACCATCAGAACAGGCCAGACCTGCAACCGAGAGACAGAACAGGCCCAGTGGCCTGAGGAAGGGTAGAGCCGCCCCCCCCCCCCGCACCTGCAAGGTAGGCGGACCTGCGACCCACTGGCAGTACAGCCCCAGAGGCCTGCAGAGGGGCAGTGCCGCTGCCTGCACCTGCAAAGTAGACAGAACTGTGACCACCCACAGAACAAGCCTAGCGGCCTGCAGAGGGACAGAGCCGCCGCCCGCGCCTGCGAGGGAGACTTTGCAACTATACAAGACCAATATAAATATATAGGGGGAAAATTCAATAACACAACAGTTTCACTAAGTAGAAAGGAACGCAAACAGTATGAAGAGACAAGGAAAGAAAGGACCACAAGCAATGCAGGTCAACTCAACATTAGAAGAGGTAATAGCTGCAGCAGATGGAATGTCAGATAAAGAATTCAGGATATACATGCTTCAGATGATCTGGAGTCTCAAGGAAGACATCAGACAGCAAAATCAGACAATGAAAGATCACTTCAACAATGAATTACATAAACAAATCCAAGAAGCAAAAGATCAACTACACAGGGAAATAGAGGTTATAAAAAACAAACAAACAGAAATCCTAGAAATGCAGGAAGCAATAAGCCAACTTAAAAACTCAATTGAGAATACTACCAGCAGAGTAGAACACTTAGAAGACAGAACATCAGACAATGAAGATAAAGTATTTCAACTTGAAAAGAACATAGACAGCTCAGCAAGACTGTTAAGAAACCATGAGCAGAACATCCAAGAAATATGGGATAACATCAAGAGACCAAATTTAAGAGTCATTGGGATACAGGAAGGGACAGAGTTTCAAACCAAAGGATTGAGCAATCTATTCAATGAAATAATACGAGAAAACTTCCCAGACTTGAAGAATGAGACAGAACCCCAAATCCTAGAAGCCTACAGGACGCCGAATGTGCAAAATCATAAGAGACCCACACCTAGACACATTATAATGAAGATGCCCAACATACAGAATAAGGAGAGAATTTTAAAAGCTACAAGAGAAAGGAAGCAGATCACATTTAGGGGTAAGCCAATCAGGATAACAGCTGATCTTTCAACACAGACTCTGAAAGCTAGAAGATCCTGGAATAACATATTTCAAACACTGAAAGAAAATGGGTTCCAACCAAGAATTGTGTTTCCAGCGAAATTAAGCTTCAGGATGGAAGATGAAATTAAAACCTTCCACGATAAACAAAAGTTAAAAGAATTTGCAGCTAGAAAACCATCTCTTCAAAACATCCTTGGCAAAACATTACAGGAAGAGGAAATGGAAAATAACAATGAAAACCAACAGTGGGAGGTAGGACACTAAAGGGGGGAAAATAATCAAAGAGGAAAACAAACCATGTTTAGTAACATAAATAAACAAATATGGCTGGAAGAACAACCCATATCTCAATAATAACCCTAAATGTTAATGGCTTAAACTCACCAATCAAGAGACACAGGCTAGTAGAATGGGTCACAAAACAAGACCCAACAATATGCTGCCTACAGGAGACGCATTTGATAGGAAAAGACATACATAGGCTGAAGGTGAAAGGTTGGGAAAAATCATATCACTCATATGGACTTCGGAAACAAGCAGGAGTATCCATACTCATATCAAATAAAATAGATTTCAAGCCAAAGTTAATCAAAAGGGATAAAGAGGGATACTACATACTGCTCAAGGGAACCATACACCAACAAGACATAACAATCATAAATATATATGCCCCAAACAATGGTGCAGCTATGTTCATCAAACAAACTCTTCTCAAGTTCAAGAGTCTAATAGACCACCATACAATAATCATGGGAGACTTCAACACACCTCTATCACCACTGGACAGATCTTCCAAACAAAAGTTGAATAAGGAAACTATAGAACTCAATAACACAATTAATAACCTAGACTTAATTGACATATATAGAGTATACCACCCAACATCAAGCAGTTACACTTTTTTCTCAGCAGCACATGGATCCTTCTCAAAAATAGATCATATATTATGTCACAGGGAAACTCTTAGACAATATAAAGGAGTAGAGATAATACCATGCATCCTATCTGATCATAATGGAATGGAACTGAAAATCAACGATAAAAGAAGGAAGGGAAAAGAATACATCACTTGGAGAATGAACAATAGGTTACTGAATGATCAATGGGTTATAGAAGACATCAAGGAAGAAATTAAAAAATTCTTAGAGATTAATGAAAACACAGACACAACATATCGGAATCTATGGGACACATTGAAAGCAGTTCTAAGAGGAAAATTCATTGCTTGGAGTTCATTCCTTAAAAAAAGAAAAAACCAACAAATAAATGATCTCATACTTCATCTCAAAATCCTAGAAAAAGAAGAGCAAAACAACAGCAAAAGAAGTAGAAGGCAAGAAATAATTAAAATCAGAGCTGAAATTAATGAAATCGAAACAAAAGAAACAATTGAAAAAATTGACAAAACTAAAAGTTGGTTCTTTGAAAAAATAAACAAAATCGACAGACCCTTAGCCATGCTAGCGAAGAGAAGAAGAGAGAGAACTCAAATTACTAACATACGGGATGATAGAGGCAATATCACAACAGACACTTCAGAAATACAGAAGATAATCAAAAATTATTTTGAATCCTTATACTCCAATAAATTAGAAGATAGTGAAGGCATAGATAAATTTCTTAAGTCATATGATCTGCCCAGATTGAGTCAGGAGGATATAGACAACCTAAACAGACCAATATCAATTGAGGAAATAGAAGAAACCATCAAAAGACTACCAACTAAGAAAAGCCCAGGACCAGATGGGTATACAGCAGAGTTTTACAAAACCTTTAAAGAGGAACTAATACCAATACTTTTCAAGCTACTTCGGGAAATAGAAAAAGAGGGAGAACTTCCAAATTCATTCTACGAGGCCAACATCACCCTGATACCTAAACCAGACAAAGACACTTCAAAGAAAGAAAACTACAGACCAATATCTCTAATGAACCTAGATGCAAAAATCCTCAATAAAATTCTGGCCACTCGGATACAAAAACTTATCAAAAAAATTGTGCACCATGATCAAGTAGGATTCATCCCTGGGATGCAAGGCTGGTTCAATATACGGAAATCAATAAATGTTATTCACCACATCAATAGACTTAAAAATAAGAATCATATGATCATCTCGATAGATGCGGAAAAAGCATTTGACAAAGTACAGCATCCCTTTATGTTCAAAACTCTAGAAAAACTAGGGATAACAGGAACATACCTCAATATTGTAAAAGCAATCTATGCTAAGCCTCAGGCTAGCATCATTCTGAATGGAGAAAAATTGAAGGCATTCCCTCTAAAATCTGGAACAAGACAGGGATGCCCTCTCTCTCCACTTCTGTTCAACATAGTTCTCGAAACACTGGCCAGAGCAATTAGACAGACGAAAGAAATTAAAGGCATCAAAATAGGAAAAGAAGAACTTAAATTATCACTATTTGCAGATGACATGATTCTATACCTAGCAGACCCAAAAGGGTCTACAAAGAAACTATTAGAGCTAATAAATGAATTCAGCAAAGTGGCAGGATATAAAATCAACACGCATAAATCAAAGGCATTCCTGTATATCAGCGACAAATCCTCTGAAATGGAAATGAGGACAACCACTCCATTCACAATATCTTCAAAAAAAATAAAATACTTGGGAATCAACCTAACAAAAGAGGTGAAAGACTTATACAATGAAAACTACAGAACCCTAAAGAGAGAAATAGAAGAAGATCTTAGAAGATGGAAAAATATACCCTGTTCATGGATAGGCAGAACTAACATCATCAAAATGGCGATATTACCAAAAGTTCTCTACAGGTTTAATGCAATGCCAATCAAAATCCCAACGGCATTTCTTGTAGAAATAGAGAAAGCAATCATGAAATTCATATGGAAAAACAAAAGACCCAGAATAGCAAAAACAATGCTAAGCAGGAAGGGTGAATCAGGCGGTATAGCGATACCAGACTTCAAACTATACTACAGAGCAATAGTAACAAAAACAGCATGGTACTGGTACCAAAACAGGCGGGTGGACCAATGGTACAGAATAGAGGACACAGAAACCAATCCACAAAACTACAACTACCTTATATTTGATAAAGGGGCTAAAAGCATGCAATGGAGGAAGGATAGCATCTTCAACAAATGGTGCTGGGAAAACTGGAAATCCATATGCAACAAAATGAAACTGAATCCCTTTCTCTCGCCATGCACAAAAGTAAATTCAAAATGGATCAAGGAGCTTGATATCAAATCAGAGACACGCCGTCTGATAGAAGAAAAAGTTGGCTACGATCTACATACTGTGGGGTCGGGCTCCAAATTCCTCAATAGGACACCCATAGCACAAAAGTTAATAACTAGAATCAACAAATGGGACTTACTCAAACTAAAAAGTTTTTTCTCAGCAAAAGAAACAATAAGAGAGGTAAATAGAGAGCCTACATCCTGGGAACAAATCTTTACTCCTCACACTTCAGATAGAGCCCTAATATCCAGAGTATACAAAGAACTCAAAAAATTAGACAATAAGAGAACAAACAACCCAATCAACAAATGGGCCAAGGACCTGAACAGACACTTCTCAGAGGAGGACATACAATCAATCAACAAGTACATGAAAAAATGCTCACCATCTCTAGCTGTCAGAGAAATGCAAATCAAAACCACCCTAAGATACCATCTCACTCCAGTTAGATTGGCAGCCATTATGAAGTCAAACAACAACAAGTGCTGGCGAGGATGTGGGGAAAAGGGTACACTTGTACATTGCTGGTGGGACTGCAAATTGGTGCAGCCAATTTGGAAAGCAGTATGGAGATTTCTTGGAAAGCTGGGAATGGAGCCACCATTTGACCCAGCTATTCCCCTTCTCGGTCTATTCCCTAAAGACCTAAAAAGAGCATGCTACAGGGACACTGCTACATCTATGTTCATAGCAGCACAATTCACAATAGCTAGACTGTGGAACCAACCTAGATGCCCTTCAATGGATGAATGGATAAAAAAAATGTGGCATTTATACACAATGGAGTATTACTCTGCATTAAAAAATGACAAAATCATAGAATTTACAGGGAAATGGATGGCATTAGAGCAGATTATGCTAAGTGAAGCTAGCCAATCCCTAAAAAACAAATGCCAAATGTCTTCTTTGATATAAGGAGAGTAACTAAGAACAGAGTAGGGTCGAAGAGCAGGAGAAGAAGATTAACATTAAACAGGGATGAGAGGTGGGAGGGAAAGGGAGAGAGAAGGGAAAATGCATGGAAATGGAAGGAGACCCTCAGAGTTATACAAAAGTACATACAAGAGGAAGTGAGGGGAAGGGGAAAAATAATATAAGGGGGACAAATGAATGTCAGTAGAGGGAGCAGAGAGAGAAGAGGGGAGGGGAGGGGAGGGGAGGGGAGGGGAGGGGAGTGGAGGGGGGATAGTAGAGGATAGGAAAGGCAGCAGAATACAACAGACACTAGTATGGCAATATGTAAATCAATGGATGTGTAACTGATGTGATTCTGCAATCTGTATATGGGGTAAAAATGGGAGCTCATAACCCACTTGAATCAAATTGTGAAATATGATATATCAAGAACTATGTAATGTTTTGAACAGCCAACAATAAAAAATTAAAAAAAAAAAAAAAAAAAGAGGTAAGACAATATAACTGATAACCAAGAGAAAAAGCAGCATTAGTAATGGACACAGAGGAGCCAGACTGTGATAGAAGAAAGACTTTAACAAAACTAATCAATAGGTTCAAGACTCATAGAAGAAACAGAAGATTTTTATGAATACTAGAATTTATAAAAATCAAATAGATACTCTAGAAATGAAAAAGAATCCATTATCTGAAATTATAAAAGGTGACTTTAATAATAGATTTTACTGGATATTGAAAACAAAGGCAGATTTATGGAAAATATCTACAATGGAACATAGAGAATAGAATAGAAGTAAAAAAAAAAAAAAAAAAAAAAAATCATAAGAGACATGCAGGAAATGCCCAACATATCTAAGAGATATGTGTCTGGACTAAGAATAGGAAAGAAGAAAGATACTAAGGCAGAAACAATACTTAAGAATTTAAAGAAATACTAGCCAAGAGTGTTCAAGAACAGATGAGCAGCTTCATCCAGAAACTTCTAACAAAACTTAAGTGGGATTCAAAAATTATTAATACTTTAAAACTTAATAGTTCTTAGAAGTATTATTTGTCAAAAAATACTTAATGTCTTAATATTCTTAGAAGTAGACGTTGTCAAAAATCAATGACAAAGAAAATTCTTAAAAGCAGGATGATAATTATTCAATACATTGATATTTCTCTTTGTGATCACTTGATCAAATCATTTGAAATACAATTTCAAATAGAGCTGCCACTCATTAACCTATTAGAAAATCAGAAATACAGACTTCCAAAAGACATTTCTCCTAATATAAGACATTTGTGACTTTGTTTTACCCATGTGAATGTGAACCTAAAGGCAGGATCTAAGATGCAACAGTGATTCCTTAGAAAGATAAAGTAAAAATTTAAAGCAAAGATGTTGTTAGATGAAAAAAATAAATGTTATGCACAATCTGAGGTGAAGGCAGAGGCTGAGTCTCCTGAGATATTGGAGAGTTGGAGTTTTAGAGTATTTCATCTCTTATTTATTTTGCAATGCACCACTATAATTTATACATTTTAAATTTTCATCAGAAGAATACTTCCTTAAATTGTGTATGGATAAAGGTGTACTTTCAAGGAAAAGAGTTCTATGTAGCTAGGTTTAGATTTGAAATTATATTTTCAAAATTTCAAATCTAAACTCTCTCAAGGCCATTGGCTAAATCTTCTAAACATTATCCAGCCTTATAGCTGAAATGTCTTACTCCTTTCTAGTCCTTAAATTTTGGCATCCATATTTTATAAACCTGAAGTACATCATTTTTTTCAGGAAATTGAGGCATCTGCTATAAATAAACTATAACCACTGTTATGAGACACATGTCTTCACCATGATATCCTAAAAGTAAAGTTGGCAAGGTCAAAATGAGTTGGTTGACAGTAGCAGGGACCAAATTTGTCTCCCTTGAACTTTAGAGGCTTCATCTTTCCCTGAATTCTAAGTAACCAGACATAATATACAAACTTCAGAGCCCTTGACCTGACTCTGAAAATGCAGAGAGCTCTCTGCCCCCACCTACCTCATGACAAAACCCAGCACATTTTAAAATTTATTCTATCTTTAACAAACTTTTCAATTTCTGAATCTCTTTTAAGATATTTTCCATGTCCATGGAAAGGTCCTCAATTCATAAACTCTTGATTCTCTTTCAAAAAATGTTTGTGGAAGTGAGAAGCACTATTTCCCATTATAGAAATGGGAAGAGTCAGGCAAAAAACAATTGAAAATCTGCCTATGTATCTTACTACTTACATGACTTTAGGTAATTACTTAATTTTCTTGAGCCTCAATTTCTAAATTTGTAATAAAAGTATAAGACCTCTAAACCTGTGTGCCATGGTGAGGATTAACTAAGACAGTACTTATAAAGCTTTTAATATGTAATTTATTTGGGATAAGTGAGCATTTGTATTCTTTTAAAATGGATTTTTAATCCTAATTTTTTATATATGACAGCAGAATGAATTACAATTCATATTACACACATAGTACACAATTTTTCATCATTCATTAGTTCTTTATATAAGTGTACCTTCTTTTGTGTTTGCATTCTAAGTGCCTCATTCTTCATATGCCAGTTTCTGTATTTTAGCTCACACCTCATTGCTGCATTCCTGGGCTCTCATAGCTTAACCTGGGTTCAATGAGCTCTTTGGATTATTTAATGGATTCAGTGTCAGGTTTCAGTGGGTCTTGTTTGTAAATACATGTCTGTTTTAACTGCTGAGTTATGGGAAGGCCAATGGTTCAAGACAGGACTGCCATTGAGAGATACTTATTTTACTCACAGACTAATGAGGGAAAGGGCATGCCTCAGTAGGGGCCACTAAGGAGTCTCCTAGGGTGAGGTGTGCATACAAAGGAAGAAGGGAAACTGTGGCCAAACTCCTTTATGTGGCTTCTATGAGAAAGAATAGATGAAGCAGAAGAAGCTGATTTAGGACAAGTTTTATTAATGCCAGTGGGCTCTAGGGCACAAGGGCTGTCCCTAGTAATTTGATACCTGAACCTGGGATAAAAAGGAAAAATGTGGCCTGTGGGGAGCCACTCTAAATGATTCACTTCTTCCATCCTGGAGCAGAGAGGCTTTGATCATCACTACATCTCGTAATAACCTGGACATTGTCCCAGGAAGTTTGAGGGCGTGTCTTCAGACATGGTCCCCTGTGTCGAATTACATTCACCTCTCCTTTGTAACCCTCCCACTTCTGACCATTTTTGGATGAAAATTTTTAAGAATAAAGGTACCCCCAATAAAAGCCCACTTCTGAATTTGCTCACTCTCTCTTTCCAGACTCTTGTGACTTTCTCTTTCCTGAGGCTGAGAATGGAGAAGCTTGTTTAAAGGTAAAGTGTGTCTGTTTTATTTGGTGTCCCTGGAAATTCACACAAGCAACCCTAAGTTCAGCTGACTATGCAGATCAGGGGCAACAGTAGCCCACAGTGTGAGAGCCCAGAAAGGGAGGAGGTTGATTATGGGTTAAATTGTATGCTCAGGTAGGAGAACAAAACAGCTTCTGGCCAGGACCTCAAAAGTGGGTCAAGACAATATTTTAGAAACTCTATTATATGTATCCATGAGAGAGACAGGGGTCTTATGACATGATACAGGTCGCTCCTGTGTGAATGTAGGTTGCTGAGACATGGAACTCTGAGGATGTTGTGTTGCTGTTCCCTGGGTCCTCTGGCTGACCCTTCACTTGGGAGGATATTGGTCCACAGTCATAATTACGATGTGCCACATAGTCATGTAATATTCAGTTCATGGGCTAGAGAAAGTAGCAGCAGTGTGAAGAAAGGATACAGGTAGATCTCTACCTCAGAGAGCATATAAATTTTTCTCTGGATATTACATTGCTGGAACACTTAAACGAGAATGAGAGGTTGGAGGCACAATTTGTAAAATTCCCAGGCAAAAGTACTTGCTCATGAGGATGGAAATGTGTTGATATGATGGTGTCATTCCTGAATATCAGGCAGCAAGCTGTGGTCTGTGTAGCTCCCCAGCAAGAGGATCAAAAAAATCGCATTGTTGAGTGGACTCTTAATCACAGTGCAAGGAGCCATATGTGGTGACCATTCCAAAGTAGCATGTAATTACCTTCATGGTTTGGCTCAGACACTCCAAAAGAGGCCTATAAAAGTGAGTGATAGCAGGGGAAATTCAAACATCTGAGTCTTTTTATTTTAGTCCTCCAGGGTCTACCTATGTATTAGGTACAATGGTCAATGAAATGGTTTAATTTTCATTTTTTTCCAAATCAGAAGAAAAATGCAACTGTCATAATAATGAATATAATAATAATAATAATAATAATAATAATAATAATAATAATAATAATATCAGGCCTGAGTTATATTTTTCTTTTTGTTGATGCAGTGATAAAGTATAATCTGTAATATTATTTACTGAAGAAAAATGTCCACATGGCAAAATTACCTATTAAGCTAGAGAGAATAATGTATTCCCAAAAGCTGTTTGTGTGCTAGTTCTGGAATCTGTGACTCTGGTAAAAGGGACTTTCCACAGCAAGTTAAGAATATTAAGGTAGGATGAAAATAGAGAATTATCCAGGGTGGTTCAATGTGATCACAAGAGTTCTTATAAGACAGAAACATGTCAGACAGAAAAGAGGTGATGACAGATGCAAAGGTTGTAGTGACTTGCTTTGAAGGTGGAAGATCTGATCATAAGCCATGAAAAGCAGGTGGAAAGGATGGCAGAAGTGGCAGAACCTCCTAGGCTGCTCTGCTCCAAACAGAGCCTCATTGCTGTGGGGACCAAAGCAACAGGGTCTTGAAAGACCGTCCCACAGACAAGGCCAGAGGCTAGGATGGCCTCATTCTTCCACTGTATGTGCACCTCCACCCTGCTGATGCTTTGGCTCCTTTTCTCCAGGTGCTGAGTAGTCATGCAAGTGTTCTTGAATTCTGATCTTTAAGCTTGCACGCAGTGAAGGAGCTGAGAGGAGTGGAAGTTTCAAGTTCACTCACTGCCATGATATACTTATTGTTCAAAATCAATCTTTAATATATTAAGAAGTGCATGGGCCCTGCATTAAATTTAAAAAAAATATGAAGGTTTAAGATTTGACGAAGTAAAAACTGCTGTAAGTTTGGTTTTCAAAGAAAACATTTTGGTTCTTTTTGACTTTTGACACTGTTTATCTGTATTATTTTCATGATCAGACTTTACATATTTCAATTGAATAGAGACACAGTTTCTTCAGTAAAAAAAAATAGCTTTTATCAATAAATCAAAGTTGCAATGTTTTGTTCCCAATGCTTAATCCAAACTTTAGCTATAGAAAAATAATACAATATTTTAAATTAGTAATTGTGATATTTGGCAAAAGCTTTTAGAAATTTTAACTAACAAAATTCTATTCTGAAATCTTAGGCTATCATTTTAATGAATATTTAAGTGGAATCACCATGGTGGATGGGCATGCCTATACTTAATAAACTATTTATTTAATTCCTTCAATTTTATTAAACAGATTTAAAATTGACCTTAAGTAATAGCTGGTAAAATAAGGGATAAACATAAACTGGATTAATTTCCCCTTTGTTCTTTTTCTTTTACCCTTCAAGGAGATTTTACTTATTTCCTCATGGGAAAACATTATAGATAAGACTTTTTTTCTTGGATAGAGATCCATCCAAACCATGAACTGGGGACTATAGACCTAAAAAGTATTCATTCAGAGTCTTCATATTTTTCAAATAATTATAACTATTTAAATTATTTCTTCTGATCAATATTATCTTCTAAACCAATACTGTTTCTTATATATATTAGTTATTTTTTAGTGACACTAAATGACTTAATATATTCCAGTTTGTAGGATGAAGCATGAATTTTAATAATTAAGTGTTGGTTTAAATTGATCCTTTTAAATATAGTATGCACACATTTTTAAAAAGAGTTTTGCATTATTGACTTTACATGATCATATTTTTTGGAAAGGTGAGCATTGAGCCTGATGAAGATAAAGGTTTAGAAATGGACATCGATAAACACATAAATATACATGTACACATTTTGAAAATAATTTCTTTGTTTCTCAAATATTATGTTTTTGTCCTGGAAATAATTCCTATAGGCATTAAATTTTAGAATTTAGATTCATTGTGTTAGGAAAATACTTTAGTTAATTTTTTGTTGCTTTATTTCTAGTCACCTCATTTTAATATATATAGATTATAAGAAAAAAGTACATGAAACTCTGTATCTTGTCTTATATGGACTTTCTGTGCACAAATACCATGAATGGTAGCCTGTAGAGATTGTTAAAACATATCCAAGAAAAGCACAATATGTATGCACTTGAATTTCAGACATCCATCCATTTTCTATAAAACATACAGAATTAATCTATGAGCAACAAAAGTCGGCCTTTGAAATTCAATTCTATATACAGATGTTTTAAAGACAGTAAGTTTTAAGAATATAACCGGAATTTAGAATACTAAGTGGTTTGGATAAATGTTCCCAAAAGGTCTGTATGTTAATGGCTCAGTCCCCAGGGCAGTACTTTTGGGAAGCAAGATGGACCTTTAGGGGGAGGAGCTTTGTGAGAAGTCATTAGGTGTCTGGGGCATGTCATTGCAGGGGATGGTGGGACTACAGTCCCTTCATCTTCCTCTTTTTCTTTTGTTTCTTGACCAAGATGTGAGCAACTTTGCTCCAGCATGAGCTCCCATTATTGCCATTGGTCACCCACACCAGAAAGGCAATGCATACACTTGATCATGGACAGGAGACTGAAATTGTAAGCCAAAACAAAATGGTTTTCTTCACAATTCAATTATCTCAAGTATTTTGTTAATCTGATGGAAAAATAACACAAATATCTAAATGTACTTTCTATATTGTTAGGTGGTTAAATACCTTTGGCATAAATTATAATAAAGGCTAAGATATAAAAACTGCCCTTTGAGATAATGAAGATTGTCTCCCCCTGGTGACATTACTGCCAAAGGCTATTTCTTTAAAAGTCCAAATAATTGGTTGGTGCTCAAAACTCAGAGTCTAAAGCCATGCACAGGAGGTGCTTCAAATTTAGGTCAAATATCTTAGGATCTTAGACTTGGTACTAATTACAGAGTTGGGGAATTCATCTTTTTTATTGCCTTCAGTGAAGTTGGCTGCTTGATGAAGGATGCTGTACACTTTAGCCTTTCTGTGCATGTGAATTGGGGAAAGGGAGGTCTTTTAACTTTTTGTGTGTTTATGTGTGATGCTAGGAATCTAACCAAGACCTCATATATGCTAGGAAAATGCTGTGCCACTGAGCTATGACCCCAGTCCTTGGAACTGCTTGTACTAAAAAACAAATGCTTAAAACTTTACTCCAAATTCACATTTTATACTCTTTCTATGTCACAACTACTGATATTAGATAATATTGGTCTGATATTCTAACAGTCATCTAGAAGGGAAACATTTTTATGCCTCCTGGCCCTAGCTTCTAGAATTCCCCTGAACCTTCACTAAACTCTGTTAAAGACTGATGTTTATTCCAGACTTTATATTTTAAACCATTATTGTCTTTCTAGTAAAAAATCAGATGTGAGGATCTCAGATTACACATTATGCATTACAGCAAAATAAAGCTATTAAATGCTAATCATTCAAGTTAACAGCACAGAACCAGGCCTTTTGATTTTTTATCAGATTGAGATATGATTCACATACTACAAAAATTCATCCATTTAGAGAGTAGAATGCAATAGTTTTTTATACACCACCAATACCAAAGTCACATTTAGAACTTGAATCCTCATGCCCTTTAGCGCACAAGCTCACACCCTGTCTCCTAAGTCATTACTAATATTTGATTTTTAAATTTCTGAAACTTGCATGAATAGTTTGATATAAATCTTCAACATCCTTGGCTAATACTTTATAAGTAAAGATTATTTTTGAGTAATTGTGCATTTACAGAAATACTGAATGCAAAGAATAGAATTGCCTTATGCCTCTTTCAAAACCTCCAGGTTCCCCTACTTACACTAGTGTGGGGCATTTGTTGTCATTGATTAGCCAGTATTTATACATTCCTAATAAACCAAGCTTGCAGTAGGGTTCACTCTTTTGTCCTATGAGTTTGACAAAAGGATAATGACATGTATTCCTCATTTAAGTATCATATGGTATGGTTTCATCACCTTAAAATCCTGTTCCCCAGCTATTCATCACTCCACCTGCCCCTGAGACCTTTCTGCTCAGGGCTGTTTTTATTGTATCCACAATTTTATCTTTTCCTGAATGAAGGACAACTAGAATTACACAGTATATATGGTTTTAAATTGGTTTCATTTACTTTACAATTTTCATTTAAGGTTGTTCCATGTCTTTTTGTTAACTGTTTATTTTTTGACATTTAATATTGGATGATATTCTGTTACATGGATGCACTATGGTTTGTTTATACATAAATCTACTGAATGACATTTTGGTTTCTCCCAATTCTTAGCAATTATGAAGAAATTTGCTATAAACATACATGTGCCATATTTTCTGTGGAAATATGTTGTGAACTTATTTAGATAAAATGAAAAACTATAATTGTTGGATTATATTTTAAGTGTCTAAGTAAAAATAATTCAAAAATATTCATTCCAGATTCAATTAATGTATCAAATTTTTTACCATTGGGGGGGTGCATCTTCCAAAAGTTACCTGTTTCTCTGACACATACCTCACTTACCTGGAATATACTCTCACATTCAGTTCTGTCGAATATCTGTGCTAGACTCCTGACACTGAATTAAAACTGCTGTCATGTTATTATTGTTATCTTTTGGTTCTGAAATGTCTACTATGACCAAAGTCACAGTCTTTTCATTTATATAATCTTTTAATTTTCATTTAAATTCTTATGAGGGAAAAACAATGGAAAAAGCTGTAAGCTTTTGAAATAGTGACTCTTATATTCACATCGTGCAACTGTGTTGGGAGGGTGTACTAAGCCAGAGCCATGCTGTGTTGTCTCTTAGGTGTTGCAGTGGAAGCAGCAAAGCATTTGTGTGCATGTTATCTCACAGTTTCATTTGCTTTTTCCAAGAAAATACAAACACTTCTGCATTACAACTAAACTTACAGCATGTGAGGTCTTTAGGTAAAAGGGCACACATCTTTTGCTATTATTCCATGCCCTGTTAAAATGTATTCATATATGTATATCCTCAGGGGATTGGTTCCAGAACCCCCAACTCTGAAAATACCAGAAGCTTAAAGTCTATTCAAGTAGTGTAGAATGTGCATATAGCCTATACATCCTCCCATATATTTTATCATCATCTCTAGATTGCATAAAATACTTAAGACATTGTGAATATTATGTGAATGGTTGTTGTATTATTTAGAGAATAAAGACAAAATAATCTCTATCTGTTCAGTAAAGATGCAATTTTTAAAAATATATATTTTTTTGATTTACTATAGGTAGAATACAGAACATAAGATCTGTGGCTATGGAGGACCAACTGTGATTAACTGAGAGTCTTTCTGGGGTCCTGGATGATGAAATTCACTCTTGGACTGAACATGGAGAGCATTTCTGAGCAAAGAAAAAATAATGCCAAAGGAGATATAATAAAGGATACTTGTAAACTGGGTACTTTATGTGGTTGGTTTACTTCAATTTTACTTCATAACAATACAAGTAAAAGTTTTGTCTATAGTTAAAAATTCTAAGATTCAAAAAGCAGATTATGAATATGTCAGTATGTTATTAACATACAAACGTCGATAGCAATGCTATTATGTATATATGTTACGTATACGTGTAACATATACAATAGCAGAACAGTGAGAATGCATTATCTTGTTCATGGACTCTCCCAAGCTCCATGTCCTCCTGCAGCTTTGCAATTGCAAGGGAAGAAGAAATCACTAAGCTCATCACTGACAATTGCTCCGTCATGTGCAAAACTGGCTTTGCTGGCATTTACACCCCCAGGGCTCTGTTCCCTTCCATCATCGGGTGTCCCCACCACCAGGGTATGATGGTGGACAGGCCCAGAGCAAACTCAGCATCATGACCCTGAAGTACCTCATGGAGCACAGCATTGTCACCAACTGGGATGATATGGAGAACATCTGGCACCACACCTTCAACTATGAGCTGTGTATGGCCCATGAGGAGCACCTAGTGTTTCAACAGCACCGTTGACCAAGGCCCCCCTGAACCTCAAGGCCAACAGAGAGAAGATGATTCAGATCATGTTAGAGACCTTCAACACACTGGCATATATGTGGCCATCCAGTTCGTGCTGTCCCTGTATGCCTCTGGGTGCACCATTGGCATTGTTATGGACTCTGGTAATTGGGTCACCCCATTGTGCCCATCTGTGAGGGCTATGCTCTTCTCCATACCATCCTGTGTCTGGACCTGGCTGGCCAGGACCTTACAGACTACCTCATGAAGATTCTGACAGACTATAGCTATAGCTTCACTACCACAGCAGAACGGGAGATCATGTGTTACATTAAGGAAAAGCTGTGCTATGTCGCCCTGGACTTCAAGCAGGAGTTGGCCACTGCTTCATCCTCTTCCTCCCTGTGAAGAGTTATGAGCTGCCCCACAGGCAGATGATCAGCATTGGTAATGAGTGTCCAGAGTACCTCTTCCAGCCCTCTTTACTGGGTACAGAATCCTCTGGCATCCACAAGACCTCTTTCAACTCCATCATGAAGTGTGATATTAATATCTGCAATGACCACTATGCCAACACTATGCTGTATGGTGGCACCACCATATATCCAGGCATCACTGACAGGATGCAGAAGATCACTGCCTGGCATCCAGCACCATTAAGATCAAGATTATTGTTCCCCCTGAGCACAAGTACTCTGTGGGGATTGGCAACTCCATCCTGGCCTCACTGTCTACCTTCCAGCAGATGTGGATGAGCAAGCATGAGTACACTGAGTCAGGCCCCTCCATTTTCCACTGCAAATGCTTCTAGATGGACTGAGTAGGTTCTGGGCACCCACTTCATGTGCAGATTCTTTGTTATTGTTGTTGTTATTTTTCACATTTATTTACCACAAATAAAGCCAAACATTTTCCTTTTTTTCTCATAAAAACAAAGAGTTTCAACTTGCTAAAACTGAATTCAAATAATTTATATATGATGAGAACACATCTAAATTATTTCCATTTGGAAAATACAAGAAACCAGCTTATTCATTTCTATCCATTCAAGTTGGAGGCCCCATTATTTTGACAATACTCTATGATGTAGTATAAAACACAGAAGAAGAAACATCTCCTTATTAGAAGTCCGGACAATGCAAAAGTACATAGCATTTAACATAAGGAATATTTCCAAAAGAAAAATAATATGTAAGCTGTAATAAAATTACATTTGTTTGGGGTAAATCAATGAGGTTTACAGTGTAAGAACACTGAGCAGTTGTAGGTAATTCTAACCTATTGCTATCAGTAGCCTCCTCAATAATTAAGAGCAATTTTTACAACAGTTTGTTTTCTTGGAAGTGACACTAATTAACAGCAATGAAAGGAAAATCACTGGCTGCTTCAAGCTCTATTAAAATAAATCAGTTATTGCACAGTAAATACCTCATAGAGGTCAGTGTTGTAAGAAGCTAGTCTGAAGAAGTATGTTATTTATAAATTGGTTATGTCTGGAAGTCTTCAAGTTTTATAATTAATTCTACATAGGAAATCAATTGGAAAAATATCAACATACAAGTAAATATTAGGCTTTTCCAAATTGCTACGGTATTGAGAGATTAAAAAATAATCAGCAAAGTGCCTAGTTTCTATGTATATTTTTTGAAAAGATATGTGTAGGGAAAATACACATTCCACATTGTATACAATAGCCCATCTGAGCAGATAGTATCTTCTTAAGTACAGATAACACCTCCACCAGTGTATATAATTGGTAACTCAAATAATCATAACCACAGGATCCATGCCAACCTAAAAACTCCACTTAATGACTATCTTGCTTAGGATTAGATATTGTACTTGAAGATACTGCTGCTAAGTCAACTTACAATTTCCCTTCTGAATTCCCCAATAATTGACTCCTTCATCTCCCAGATGATTTGCTACACATTTCTGTGCATTTCCTCAGGCATTAGAGGGAGTTTTCCAGACCCTTCTTCCACTTCAGAGTTAGGTCCTACAATCCATGAGGTTTCTTCTTGGGCTGCTCCAACTTCTTCAGAACTCTCCAACTCTGGAGGTATCTGCATGGAGGTATCCACCCAAATAAGGCAAAGGATTGTGTTACAGTAAACACAGGTGCATAGCCCAATACCAGAGCTGCACTTCCTTGCCAAGAGAAGGTGAGGCCCAACTGCCTCGCACTGTGTGTGATGCCAATTCTACACCCCCATTACTTTAGGCTGTGGGGGCATGCTCAGCTCTGTTTAGGGCAGCCCCCCCAGCATTTGATGTTGAGTAGGAGAAAACTGATTCTGAACTTTCTCCAGGAGAGAGTTCATATCCCATTTCCTCCAAGTTCCAGGCCCAATTCAGACTTCAACTATGACTGTTCTCATATAAGTTCAGTGATTGGTTCCATTACATAAAGCAGAGAAGGAAATGACAAGTTATCAATGCTTCTACTGCCACACATTTCCACAAGTGCTGAGGAGTGGAAAGGAAAAGATACCTGCACTGCCTGAAATTGTCGATCTAGGTCCAACAAGCAGTCCTGAAGTTCCATTCAGAATGAAAAATCTCAACTCTGCAGCTGATCAACTTCATATCTTTCCTCTTCAGTCATGTGGTGAAAAACCTTGGTTTAATGATGCAGCAATGCTAACTCTAAATCCATCATTTGTATTCTAAACAAATTCAGGCTTTGCCTCATTACTTGAAGCTCCTGAAAAGTATTTTCATAAAGAAGTAGAACAGATGATTCTAAGTACTACATGGAAGAGCAGCAAAATCAGGTCCTCTCATCATAGGGTACCATGAAAGATTTTGCAGTGAGTTTCTGATATCGTGCAACAATCTTTGAAACTGAATTTCTATGATAGAAGGAGGATTCACAGAGCACACTCAGTAAGGGTAGGCAGCATATCTGTGTGAGTAAGGACACCTGATAGGGGAGGCAAAGGTGGTACCTGAGATGTTGGAAACACTATGTGTGCTCAGAGTTCTCATGTGCTCACACAGGGGCCTTTCCTGTCCCTGAGAGTGGACAGACTGAGTGGAGAGGTGGACTGAGACATCTGTGCTGGAATGAACTGTGAACAGGCAGGAGTCCTTCCATGATGGCATACCTCCAAACTGGTCTCCTCACTCTGGGTGGGTTCTTCTTTCTTCACAGATGATGGAGAGATGAACATTGTAGATTTAACCAAAGACTGTCATGCTCAGTCAGGCCTTTATCCCCTTCCTGTTCCTTTTCAGGTGTGTATTTATTAGGTGAAAGAAGGTGGTCTCTTTCCCTGGAGACAACTGGGCATTGACAGAGGACACAACCCTTACTGGGCTCAATAAAGTTGTTGGTAAAGACTGAGATCTTCTTAGAGGATAGCCAGCTTTTGCAAGCAAGTATCTTTGTTTTTAAAAGATCTTTTGATTTTATCAGGCTATGCCCTACTCTGATTAACAGGGTACAAACCTTCATTGGAGCTCTTTGCAAAGCGGTATTAAATCTGTCCACAAAAGGAGGAGGCTCCACTGTATTTTCAGAGCTTGTATCACTGCATTTTGCTTCAATGGAAGCCAGTAGTTTCAGAATACAGTGTGTGTTGAACTTTGCAAATTCACATTCACTTCTTTATCCACATCACTTTCACCACTTGTTTCCCTCATGAGCTCTACTGTCTGAGCTGAAGACAAATACTCTTCTGTTTTGGAACTTTCAGCAATGTGACCCTCTGGACTACAGATGGACTGCATATTTCCTGTATTCTCAATAGTCCCACATTCAGCAACTGTTTCTGCCTTGGCTCTTCCTTTCTGAAGACGGGTAAGAGACTCCTCCTCTGACTCATGGAAATAAGGTTGGTCTTGCACTATTGGTGTAACAAGGTCCTCACCAAATGATGTGACTGTTGTCTCACTGTCATAACTATCAGCACTATCCCCCATGGCTTGCAGGGACCCATGGACCTTAGGATAATTACGGGAGAGACTCTCAGTGGAATTTTGGCAAAACCACTGCTATCAGAACACTGGCTCACAAGTACATAGCAGATGATCTCTTTTGGACTTGGTGAAACCTAGCTCATAAGTGGGTGGAATATGAAAAGCTTCTCCCGCTATACTCTGACTATCTTACATTTCAAAGGAGTCCTTCTGCTATGTCATTATATTGCTATGGATAAGATCATCAATGGTGTACAAGGCTCGTTTTCAAGTGCATTTTCCAGCTCACTGTGGCTGGACATGTTGAAATCACCATCTGAATCAGATTCTACAATAGACTCCTCTCCTCAGGCAATATACCCTCATGACTTTGTGTCTCTTTATTCTGTTCAGTCTCAGTTTTTTGGTTAAAATTTCTATTTGCTTCATCAGAAAATCTGTCAGTGTCAGCATTCTCCAAAACCCCTATGGAAACACCCAAGACTTCTTCTTTAACTGTAGCTAACATAGAAGATGAGTCTTTCTTTTTTATAAATTTTTGAGATTTTTTATCATTTTTATTGCTTATAATTTTTTATTATTGAAGATTGATTTCTTCAATCATTGAAATATTTGGAATTTTTCCTTTTTCAACTGCTGGGGAAGGACTTCCACCTTCTGCTTTCTCTGTTTTACGAATAATTTAGTTTTGATAGTGTTTTCATTAAATGATTTGCATTGTTACTTAAACTTAAAGGTGAGGCAAGTCTGTCTCCTTGATAGAGGTCACTGAGGACATACTTCCAATTCTTTTTGAAGGGGAGTCTCAGAACCTTGAGAGAATAAAGAAGAAAAAAATATAAAGTAGAAAACACATTTGCCATAATAATAAGCATGTCAATTTGACAAAAGTGGCTTGTTAAAGCATGATTTGGATTCTCTACTTCCATTGGTTGCATTTCAGCACTCATAATACTTTAATATTAAGGCTGACATTGTGGCTCAGTGGTATAGTGATCCCCTGGCATGCATGAGGAACTGGGTTTCATCCTCAGCACCACTAAAAAAACAAAATAAAGGTATTTTGTCCACCTATCACTAAAAACTAAATGTTCAAAATACATTAATATCTATTCCTGTGGCAAATTATGAAGAATTTAAAAATATGGAAGGAATTTTAGAAGCAATGTCTGGTACATCTCATCCAAATTCAAGATTATAAAGAATTTCTTCCAGATCTTCCTCACAAAGTTCCAATAATTCTGAAATTCTCAAGACTGACCCAATGCTCTTGCCATACCCAGAAGAATCCACATTTCTCTCTTCTGATGAAACTGGAGTCTTCTCTTATAAAAATATATTCTCTTATAAAAATATAAGTGACTGCCTTTCTGCCCTAGATTTGAGTGCCAAAAACTGCTACATGCAGTATAAAATTATAAATTCAACCATATAAAATGAAGCACTCCTGTCATTCAGACATATTAAAGAAAGTGATCACCCACCAGACACTGGAAGGAGATATAATAACACATGTAACAATGCTAAAGAACTATTCAGTATTTGTAGAGAACATGTAGAAATGTATAAGAAAAATCATACCCCAATAGAAACATAAACAACCATTTCTTAGAAGAGGAAAGATCTATGACCTATAAAAATAAATGGAGATACTTGGCATCTTATTAGTATTCAGGGAAATTAAAATAAAAGAAAAATTAAATACTAATTACACATGTTGATTAGCTGAACTTAGACCCTAGCTGTTTTATGTTTTAGAGCAAAACAATGAAATAATCTCCATTCTCTATTTAGAGCCAAGATTGGTATTTGTTTAGCTGGTAAAGTTGGATTTTTTACTTACCTGAAAAATGGGCTTTCTGGGAGAGCAGGGAAAATTTTCTTAGTGTGGCCAAGCATAACTGGAGAGAATAGGGCAAAGAGGTTGGCTTGGGCTGTTCATAATGCTTAGGGCTGGAATACTGGCAAAGATTCTCAGTTATGGATCAAAGGTCCCACTACCATCAAAGGAGGGAGCACTGAGATTTTGTGAGCTTGCCTAGCTATGGAGCACAAGATGAAGGAAAACTGAGGCTTAAAAGTTTTCAGCACTCATATATTGAAGTAATGGAGCCCCATCTTTATTATAATACTCCCTTAGGTTTGACACATGATCAAAATGTGCCAGGTTCTACTTAATGTGATTTTGATCTTATTTGAGTGAGGTGTTATGATGCTCTAAGAAGTCTGAAAATGGTAAAAGAGGTTGCAGTTCATTGAACACCAAATTTAAGAACTTAATATTGCTGGACACAGTGGTGCATGCATGTAATCCCAGTGGTTCAGGAGGCTGAGGCAGGAGGATCACAAGTTCAAAGCCAGCCTCATCAAGTTAGAGAAGCCCTACGCAACTTAGTGACACCCTGTCTCTAAGTAAAATATAAAAAGCTCACTTTATTTAATCCATCTCAGTGAAACTAGAGATTCTCAAGAGTTCTTTATCCCATGGGAGGATCCTTGAAGAGCGAATTGGGTTATTAACTAGGCCAGATGGCCAGACTATTTTCAAAGGACAACAAATTTATAAAGTGTATAGATATGTCTGGTTTTTGGTCAGCGTATATAGAACCAAAGTTCCTGAAGTTTTGGCCAAATTTATTGACCTGTTATCAATGACATTTTGATTAAGGGTTGAAAAACAGAAGTTCTCCACTGAGCTCTATTGCATGCAATAGACAAGATACAATTTATTAAGAATGCAACCTCCAGCTGCTGCTCATTCGGTTTGTCTCAAAGGATGAACTCTGAAGCTACCCAAGAATATTGAGGGAGGGGTGACACCCTCTAGCATGTGGCATATGGCAAGGGATTAAACACAGAATGGAATTCCCTCTTATAGAGGGAATATCCCAGGGCCCAAGTTGGGCTGCATCCTGTAGCAAGAGGCTTGGTGACTGTGCCACAATTGTATGTTCCTGCTTCTGTGATCCTATGCATAATGGGTAGCAGGGTCAGGAGGATCACACACACATCAAGCACTGAGAGATTTACTGGTTCCACCAGAATCCAGAAAGTGGCAGTAGTTGCTGCTCTGATAGTATATAACACAGGGCTGAGAAGAGAGGCTTTTCACATTAGTAGCTCACAGATAATTCACCACCATCAGGATGGTCCAAATAATACAGAGTATATGAAAGGAGGTTTCCAGAGCCCCTTCATTGAAGGACTCTAGGAGCACTAGCCAGAGCACCACTATATGGTAGCTGAGACTATTGTTGGAGAAAGCCTCACTCAAAATAGGCTTAGTTTAAGTAACAGCACATATAAGCTTAAGCAAAACTTGTAAATAAGCAATGGAAGCCCGGTAACCTAAACAAAATCCTAAGTGATGTTACTGCTTTATCACAGTGTCAGGAAAGGAGCAACCATTGGTTTACCAAATAATTTTAAGGAATTTAGCCAAGCAGTTGGGGCTTGGTGCTGTGTGAAACTAGGATCTACCCTTTTTTCATGAGCTAATTATTGAATGTGTATTTTCATGTCTTAAGTGAGTGTGTCAAATGAATCCCTGCAATGAGACAGTCATCATGATGATGTAATGGCAGAGCTCTTTGAGAAACCTCAGTGCAGAGAGGTATCACACTGGGAAAGGCCTGGCTGGCAGGAGAAGCGAGGTGACTAGAAACCAGGAATAAACCTAAGCTAACAGGTTTTGAGAGACACTGGGGGGGGGGGGAGGAGTGAGTGGCCTCACACGGATTGTTTCCTATAGCTGGAGGGCAAAATCTTGGCCCAGAAGGCACAGCACTACCTACTGGATGCGAAGAAAATAGAAGCCTAACAGTGCCCCTTCTTTTTCTTTCTTTTTTAAATTTTCAAATTTTTTAATTTTAATTTTTTAAATTATTTTTTAATTGAAATTTTTATTTTACTGCATTTTATTATTATTATTATTATTATTATTATTTTATCATTTCTTTTTCTTTTCTATTCTTTTCTCTTTCTTTCCTCTGTCCCTCTCTCTTTCTTGGTTTGCTTCCTTACCTTTTCCCCATCTTTCCTCTTAAGCATGACCACCCAGATTACATACAACTTACTAAATGCAAATAGATAAATACTATGAATCAGTCTATAGTCCGCCTAAGCCCTTAACTACCCCCAAGTACTCCTGTCTATTCTCTTGTTAATATCCACCTGCATTTGAGCAACCCCCCAAAGAAGCTAACATATACTAACCTCCATACCATCAAATTGCCCGACCTCAACATAAAATCCTAAGTTCAAACCTCAGTTCTCTATATGCCATCAAAATTTGTAGGCCTTTAATGAAACTAATGAATTTACCTTAAATCAAAATTAAATCCAACATCTCTAAACATTGTCTCCCAACACAAAGGAGAGATATTGGAACTATAAAAACCAAAACAAATTTAAAGGAGAAAACAGAAGCACAGCAGTCAGAGTTGGAAAGTAACATGAGCACCATGAAAAAACAAGGGAAAAAAGGATTACAAAAAATGCAGGACAACTTAAATTCACAGGAGAACCTAGAGGCATCAGAAAAATGGACAGAGAAAGATCTCAAGGCATACCTAACTCAGATGAAACGGAATCTTAGAGAAGACTTTCGACAGCAAGTCCAAACAATGAAAGTATACTTTGAAAACGAATTTCATAAGCAAATTCAAATGGCAAAGAATGAGCTCTACCAGGAGATAGAGATTTTAAAAAAAAATCAAACAGTAATCCTAGAAATGCAGGAAACCATAAACCAAATTAAAAACTCAAATGAGAATATTACAAATAGACTAGATCAAATAGAATTCAGAACATCAGATAATGAAGACAAAGTTTATCAACTTGAAAAGAATATAGTCTACACAGTAAGGATCCTAAGAAATCACAAGCAATCCATCCAAGAAATATGGGATGTCATAAAAAAAACCAAACTTGAGAGTCATTGGGATAGAAGAAGGTGTAGAGGTTCAAACCAAAGGAATGAACAATCTATTGAATGAAATAATCTTAGAAAACTTCCCAGATATGAAAGATGGAATGGATTGCCAAATCCTGGAAGCCTACAGGACCCCAAACATACAAAACCATAATAGGCCAACTCCAAGACACATAATTATGAAGATATCCAACATAAAGAACAAGGAGAGAATATTAAAAAGCTACGAGAGAAAGGAGGCAGATTACAATCAGGGGTAAACCAATAAGGTTAACAGCTGATTTTTCATCACAGACATCAAAAGACTACCAACCAAGAAAAGTCCTGGACCAGATGGATATACAGCGGAGTTTTACAAAACCTTCAAAGAAAAATTAATACCAATACTTTTCAAGTTATTTCAAAAAATAGAAAAAGAAAGAGCTCTTCCAAATTTATTCTATGAGGCCAACATCACCCTGAACCCAAAACCAGACAAAGACACTTCAAAGAAAGAAAACTACAGACCAATATCGCTAATGAATTTAGATGCAAAAATCCTCAATAAAATCCTGGAGAATCCAATACAAAAGCACATCAAAAAAATTGTGCACCATGATCAAGTAGGATGCATCCCTGGGATTCAAGGCTGGTTCAATATACAGAAATCAATAAATGTTATTCACCACATCAATAGACTTAAAGATAAGAACCACATGATCATCTCGATAGATGCAGAAAAAGCATTCGACAAAGTACAGCATCCCTTTATGTTCAAAACACCAGAAAAACTAGGGATAACAGGAACTTAACTCAACATTGTAAAAGCTATATATGCTAAGCCTCAGGCTAGCATCCTCCTGAATGGAGAAAAACTGAAGTCATTCCCTCTAAAAACTGGAACAAGACAGGGATGTCCTCTCTCACCACTTCTATTCAATTTAGTTCTCGAAATACTAGTCAGAGCAATTAGACAGACAAAAGAAATTAAAGGCATAAAAATAGGAAAAGAAGAACTTAAATTATCACTGTTTGCAGATGATATGATACTATATCTAACAGACCCAAAAGAGTCAACAAAGAAACTACTAGAGCTAATAAATGAATTCAGCAAAGTGGCAGGATATAAAATCAACACGCATAAATCAAATGCATTCCTGTATATCAGTGACAAATCTTCTGAAATGGAATTGAGGACAACCACCCCATTCACAATATCCTCAAAAAAATAAAATACTTGGGAATCAACCTAACAAAAGAGGTGAAAGGTTTATATAATGAAAACTACAGAATACTAAAGAGAGAAATAGAAGAAGACCTTAGAAGGTGGAAAACTATACCCTGTTCATGGATAGGAAGAACTAACATCATCAAAATGGCAATATTACCCAAAGTTCTTTATAGGTTTAATGCAATGCCAATCAAAATCCCAATGGCATTTCTTGTAGAAATAGAAAAAGCATTAATGAAATTCATATGCAAAAACAAAAGACCCAGAATAGCAAAAGCAATTCTAAGCAGGAAGTGTGAATCAGGCGGTATAGCGATACCAGATTTCAAACTATTTTACAGAGCAATAGTAAGAAAAATGCATGGTACTGGTACCAAAACAGGCGGGTGGACCAATGGTATAGAATAAAGGACACAGAGACCAATCCACAAAACTATAACTTTCTTATATTTGATAAAGGGGCTAAAAGCATGCAATGGAGGAAGGATAGCATCTTCAACAAACGGTGCTGGGAAAACTGGAAATCCATATGCAACAAAATGAAACTGAATCCCTTTCTCTCGCCATGCACAAAAGTTAACTCAAAATGGATCAAAGAACTTGATATCAAATCAGAGACTCTGTGACTTTTAGAAGAAAAAGTTGGCTCCGATCTACATATTGTGGGGTCAGGCTCCAAATTCCTTAATCGGATGCCCATAGCACAAGAGTTAATAAATAGAATCAACAAATGGGACTTACTCAAACTAAAAAGTTTTTTTCTCAGCAAGAGAAACAATAAGAGAGGTAAATAGGGAGCCTATATCCTGGGAACACATTTTTACTCCTCACAATTCAGATAGAGCCCTAATATCCAGAGTATACAAAGAACTCAAAAAATTAAACAATAAGATAACAAATAACCCAATCAACAAATGGGCCAAGGACCTGAACAGACACTTCTCAGAGGAGGACATACAATCAATCAACAAGTACATGAAAAAATGCTCATCATCTCTAGCAGTCAGAGAAATGCAAATCAAAACCACCGTAAGATACCATCTCACTCCAGTAAGATTGGCAGCCATTATGAAGTCAAACAAAAACATGTGCTGGTGAGGATGTGGGGAAAGGGGTACTCTTGTACATTTCTGGTGGGACTGCAAATTGGTTCAGACAATTTGGAAAGCAGTATGGATATTCCTGGGAAAGCTGGGAATGGATCCACCATTTGACCCAGCTATTGCCCTTCTCAGACTATTCCCTGAAGACCTTAAAAGTGCGTACTACAGGGATACTGCCAAATTGATGTTCATAGCAGCACAATTCACAATTGCTAGACTGTGGAACCAACCCAGATGCCCTTCAATAGATGAATGGATAAAAAAAATGTGGCATTTATACACCATAGAGCATTACGCAGCACTAAAAAATGTCAAAATCATAGAATTTGCAGGGAAATGGATGCCACTAGAGCAGATTATACTTAGTGAAGCTAGCCAATCCCTAAAAAACAAATACCAAATGTCTTCTTTGATATAATGAGAGCAACTAAGAACAGAGCAGGGAGGAAGTACAGGAAGAAAAGATTAACATTAAACAGAGACATGAGGTGGGAGGGAAAGAGAGAGAAAAGGGAAATTGCATGGTAATGGAGGGAGACCCTCATTGTTATACAAAATTACATATAACAGGTTTTGAGGGGAAATGGAAAAAAACAAGGGAGAGAATTAAATTACAGCAGATGGGATAGAGAGAGAAGATGGGAGGGGAGGGGGAATAGTAGAGGATAGGAAAGGTAGCAGAATACAACAATTACTAATATGGCATTATGTAAAAATGTGGATGTGTAACCGATGTGATTCTGCAATCTGTATATAGGGTAAAAATGGGAATTCATAACCCACTTGAATCTAAAGTATGAAATATGATATGTCAAGAGCATTGTATTGTTTTGAACAACCAATAAAAAAAGGTCTTGCCTGACAAACATGGTGTGTGATAACAATTCATTGAGGGACCCTGAGGTTAGCAGATATGTTGTGTCCCTGTAAACACAATGGAAAAAGATAGCTGAGGGGATGTTGAGATAAGATGGAATAGAATGTATTCACCAAACCTATAGCAGCAAAATAATTATTATTTTGATTGATGGGAGAGTAATTTTCCTAATTTTGTGTACAAGAGAGTTAATGGGTAGAGCTATGGCATTAAGGCTCCAATAGCCTTTCCAAGTTTAGTAACAGGACATATTGGACACTGGGGATCACCCTTGAAGACTATATTTTATTTACATTACACAATATCAACTGTTTTAACTGGGACAACTGGACAATGATGTGCATTTCTCAGGTTGATTTATATATGCCAAAATCATAACCATAATTTAATTCTGATTTATTACTCATATGGTCAATGTGTTCATTACATACTTTAGGAAAAAATGTATGCTGACTATGGGTAATTGGGTAAGGCAATGATTAATTCTAATTATTAAAATGCAAGATACTTATTCTCTATTTTATGCTTCAGTAATTTTCTCTGAGATAATAGGTGCTACCTTTTTTTTAATTTAGTGTGATTCCCTATATATAGCTATTCTACTCAAGTCTCAGTTATTGGCTAAAAGCATGAATGTTTCCAATTGGTGCATTTCAACAGATGGTGCAGTTATTCAGAGCCTGTGTTTCAGAGGCTCAAAAGTAAATCAGTTCCCTTTCTTATTTAATTAGTTATTTGTAACTGGATAAAATACCTTTCTTTAATTTATTTATTTTCATGTGATGCTGAGGATTACACCCAGGGCCTCACACATGCTAGGCAAGTGCTGTACACTTAGCCACCACCCCAGCCCCTCCGTTTCTTTTCTTTTCTTCTTTCTTTCTTTCTTTTTTTTTTTTTTGGTGCAATAATTCTTTTAATAAAAATTAGATTTCCAGTAGTGTTTAATTGTAGGTTACTATTTTCATTTTTAATTTCTTCCTTTTGTATTCAGGTTTATCTCCCTCTCCCTCTTTCTTCCTCTTCCACATTTCCTTCTTATGATTCAGGAGCATTGACACTATTCACATTTACAAGTATCTTCCTCCATGACACCTCACCTCATAGCTAGTGACCTCCTGCATGATCAGGGTTGAATTAACCTCAGGCCATATCATAGGATGCCATGAATGTTTTTTCTTATGATATTGAGGATCAAGAACCTTTTCTTGTCACAAATACAGGACTTTGGAAGAGTACTATTGAGCAACCTGCTTTTAGGACTGCTAGAATCAAGACATTCAAAGTAATGTGCAAATATGTCCAACTGAGACAAGACCTAGGACCTTTGTAAGGAGGGCCCCCTGCCCTAAATGTCAAATATGAACTCTGCCTTAGAAGAGTTAAATCTATAGTGGAGGCTCAGTGGAACTTGTCAGATGCAGGAGGAAATGGTGCAACTTGTAGGGAGGCTCTAACTAAAGCAGCAATACAGTACAGAGAGTTCATGGCCATCTACAGCCCAAAAGACAGGTGTTGCAGTCTCCAGAGACAGAGTGCACTTCCACTCAGAATTTGGTCTGGACATGAAAACTGGTGATGCCACCTACTTACAAGAGGGTGAGGAAGTAGGCTTTCTGGAGAGAGCAAGGAAGGTTTCAAGCTAGTGCAAATTGCATTAAGGGAAGGATAAGGAGAATTAGGGTTTACATGGTGTCTTGGGCTGGGGTTGGGTGCTAAAATCCATAGCCAAGTAGTATGATGCATGGCATTTTTGGTTGATAGGTGAAGCCAGCAAGCCATTGAGATGATATGATTATGTTAAGATCTGCATTCTTATGGATATTAGACCCCTGCTGTCTACCTTGGCCTGCTAAGGGACCCCTGGAGAGTTCCCATTGGTTGGGGAAGTGCAGTAGGAGGGAATTCCGGAGGAGGGACTTCCTGTTGGGGTCTGGGAGAATGCCGCATATGTCGGTTGGCAGTTTTTTCCTGGGAGTGTAAGGGGCATTGGCGGCAGTTTCAAAAAAAAGTTTGTTCCTGCTTGAGTGGCTCGTGATTTTGTGCCCAGCCAGACTGCAGCAATTGGTGGCCCGTGCGGGGGACGCCTGAAGCTTGGAGGTGAGTAAAATTGCTCACCCCTGAGGGAAGGTGACAGAATGGGTGACCATTTCAAAAAACAATGTGTTCTTGTTTTGATTTATTTTGTTTTTGTTTCAAGCTGCCTATCCTTAGAACTTTCTCAGGCAAACTGGGAAAAATGGTTGGCTCAAGGTTTGAAGTTGTTCAGCCCTGAGAAAGAGAAAATTGATACAATGATTTTTTGTTCCATTTTTGTTTCATTCTGTTTCGGTTTTGTTTTACATTATCTTATTGGGTTGTGTTACCTTTATAGTAGATTAGAAATTAGAAAGAAAAAAAAAAAAACCAAAAGACTGTTATGTAAATTGTTAGAGGTCCAGACTGGTAGAAAACATGTTAGGTCAAGCAAAAGAGAAGGTCTCTCAAGCTAGTCAGACAGAGGAAAATTTAAAGGAAGAAAATTTAAAAAACAACCATCGGGGGGAGCTACAACAGGAGGCTGCTAAAAACTCTGTTCTATCACCAGAGGGTGTAATTCAACCAACAGCTCCATCTACAGCTGAGTGGCCCTCAACAGCCGTAATTGATGGACGGAATCCTGAGGCAGGACCTCAAAGATTAGCCTATACTTGAGCAGGCAGGAGGGCAACAAATTCACCGTGCTTTAGATTTCAAAACAGTGAAGCAATTAAAGGAGGCTGTAACAACCTATGGTCCGCAAGCACCCTTCACTGTGAGCATGGTCGAATCCATTACCAACTTGGACATGACGCCATCAGATTGGGCTAAGATGTGTCAATCTGTGCTAAATGGAGGACAATATTTGTTATGGAAGGTTGACAATGAGGAATTTTGCACAGAGACAGCTAGGCGAAATGCAGCAGCCGGTTACCCTCAAAGAAATCTAGATATGTTGTTAGGAAAAGAACCTTATGAGGGTCAACGGCAACAAATTGAATATGATTCTGGTGTATACACACAAATTGCTGTAGATGCAGTTAGGACATGGAAAACTTTACAGGGGCATGGAGATTTACAAGGACAATTATCTAAGGTAATACAAGGAAATAATGAACCTTACGCTTAATTTGTAGATAGGCTTATTCAAACAGCTTCCAGAATTTTTGGAGATACAGAAAAAGCAATGCCATTTATAAAACAACTGGCTTATGACCAAGCAAATCGTTGCTGCAGAGAGGTCATTATACCATGGAGACATGAAGATTTAAACACATATATTAAATTATGTAGAGACATTAATGAACAAGGGCAAGTCTTGGCAACTGCAGTACAACAGGCTTTAGATGCCAGGCCAAAAACATGCTACAATTGTGAACAAACAGGACATTTTAAAAGGAGCTGCCCCATAGGAGGAGAGTTTAACAAAGCTAGGTATCAAAGGAATAGAATACCGGGTGTTTGCCCACGATGCCAAGGAGGGAGACATTGGGCTAATGAATGCCATTCTCAAACCACCATAGAGGGTATTTCATTATCAAAAAATGGACAAGGACAAAGTGTTTACCCACGATATCATGGAGAAAGGCATCAGGCTCCATTGCCAAAAAAAGAACTGGGGGACCCAATGCTCCGGGGCCCACAACCACAAATATATGGGGCAATGGAGGAACCCAGCAACACCATCAGTGTAGTGCCCAGAACACATTATCCATTAAATCCCTCATCAGACAAACTAGAGGGAGCACAGGGTTGGATATCTGCGCCTCCGCCAGAGCAGTACTAACTTCAGAGTTGGGAGTTCAAATCATTCCCACAGGAGTAAAATGACCTCTTCCCCAAGGAACAGTAGGCTTATTATTGGGACGCAGCTCTTCTACTCTAAAAGGACTTAAGATAAGTTCTGGGGTAATTGATCCTGATTATGAAGGTGAAATAAAAATTATAGCTAGTTCTCCAAGAGGTATATCAGTAATTTCACCAGGAGATAGACTAGCACAGTTATTAATAATACCCAGCCTGCATGATAAATTTTCCAGTCGTACTATAGAAAGAGGTTCCAGGGGATTAGGCTCCACAGGTGTGCATTGCGCTATGCTGTCTTTAAATTTAGATTCTCACCCAATGCTAAAACTAAATATCCAAGGACATGAATTTAATGGGCTACTGGACATAGGAGCTGACCTTAACATCATATCTCGTCAAGAATGGCCAAAACATTAGCCATTACAACAAGCCACTCAAACTCTTCAAGGCCTAGGAGTGGCAACTAATCCCCATAGAAGTGCAATGGTATTAGATTGAAAGGATCCTGAAGGATGTGAAGGAACTATACAGCCATATGTATTGGATCATCTTCCTATAAATTTATGGGGACGAGATGTCCTAGATCAATTGGGTTTGTCATTAACAAATATCATCAATCCTAACGTGCCTACTACTAGGGCTAAACAAGGCTTTAGGAAAGAAAAAAGATTAAGAGAACAACAACAAGGTATAACAGCACCAATTCACATAGATCAAGAAATAAATATACATGGATAGGGTTTTCAGAAAGGGCCACTGAGACAATCAAAATTACTTGGAAATCAAAAAGACCAGTGTGGGTTCCTAAGTGGCCCCTGACTAAAGAAAAGATACAAGTAGCCCATGACCTGGTCAAACAACAATTAGCAGAGGGACATATACAACCTTCCATATCTCCCCATAATACTCCCATTTTTGTCATTAAAAAGAAATCTGGTAAATGGAGATTATTACAAGATGTAAGAGCCATTAATAATGAGATGGTTATTATGGGACCTGCTCAATCAGGGATTCCCCAATTGTCTGCTTTGCCAAAAACCTGGTATGTTTTAGCTATAGATATTAAAGATTGTTTTTTTCCAATTCCAATTCATCCTGAGGATAGTCCAATCCTGCGGCAGTTGGGATTAACTTTTTCATCTGTGCCTTGAATTTCCTACCTGCACCAAGGGATGGAGAAGGCTGGTTTCCTCATGGACTCGTCCAGATGTGGGTCAGAAAGGGAAGAGTAAGAGGTGGGGCTTGAAACCATAAACATGGAAAAGCAGTCAAACAGGAGAAAATGGAGTCAGACTCCACCCTTCACTGTCACAAATGCTTGCTATACACAAAGCAAATGGAGGAGCCATATGAAATAGCACTGGTGATAGTGAAAAGAGCATGCATCCAAGTGTCACAAATGAGAAATGGATATTAAAGTGTAGAATATTCTCTCAGTAGAATATAACATAGCTGTGGCAACAAATATACTACAGATCTTTCTAAGAAAGTGAACAAATCCTAATAAATATTAATCCTAATATTGCTGAGTAAAAAATGATCCAGATGACATTCATTATTATAATTTTTGTCATTCAAGAACAAATGAAACAATGTTTTACATACACAAATTTGTTATGAGGAAAAATACATTGGTTAATTCATGAATTCTAGAGTAACTTAACAGTCTTTCATTAATTATGTTATTTTGTATTATGATATTAGTATAATATATGTATTTTAAATATAATGATAAACAATGTTAATATTTCTGTTATAATATTATTTGTACTATAATGCTTTAGTTCAGCTTTTTTTGGTGCTGGATATGAAACTCAGGGGTTCCCTCATGCCAGGCAAGGGCTCTACTACTGAGCTAACCCCCAATTATATTTTAAATAAATATTAAAATCTAGTAAAATATTACATTGGCCAATACATCCCTCAAAATAAAATAGATAAGAATCATATCAGGTAAAAACTGTACCACTAACCACTAGGAGTAGTGTGGTCAACACAAAATATCTGCTCAATCAAAGGGAAATCTAAATAGTTCAATATGGTTAATAAAAGTCTAATTAAGCTAAAGATTTCTAATAAAAAGAAAACAGGTTTTTATAGGTTCAGCTACTGATTTTAAGTACCAGAGGCAAGACCAAAAATAGTCTGCAGTGCCAACCTGGCCATCTGTACTGGTCCCCAGCCTCAGGGCCCTGTTTTCTGTACAGTCCTACCAGGTCATTTACCAGAAACATCTGCATGATATTAATGTTTATATTTATGGAAAGAATAGACAGCTTAAAACCCTTCAATATCGTTGTCTTCCCTGTCATGGTCCTGCTTGATGGTGAGAAGTTGGATTTTTCCATGTCCCATAGTGGAGCAAATGCTTGGGTCAGAATCCCTAAAGCCACACAATGGAGACAAGGGGGCAGCTCTTCCTGTCTTGGTACTCACCCATGCAAACCAGCGGAGAGAGAAAAAAAACAGAGGTGCAATTAACAATAAAATACCCACAGCCTGACTTTAATTTATATTCTCAGAGCCTAATTTATCACACAAAGAGAAAAGGATGACGTAATGCCAGCTATATACAAAGGTGAGAAGAGAGTTTGAAGCCTCCTGAGAATGGAATTGTTTTTCAATGTCTGGTTTTATAGATGTTTATTTATCCAATAAAAATAATGCCATGAGAACACCTTTTGTTTTTGTAATTATAACTCTGCCTTCTCCCATTGTGGAAAGTTTTTTTCTACTGAATGAATATGTTGTAAATATTTTTAGATACTAAAGTGGAACACAAGCTTAGAGTAAATAACATGTCCTTTTCTTTTGTTCTATTAATTTGTTAATAGGAAAGAAAATTTTTCTCTGATAATATTTGGACTAAAAATAAATAGTGAATTTAATATACAATAATACTAATTATGTAACTATTGTGTTTTATATTTGTACAATCACCTGAAAAGCCACAATGACACTTAAAACTCTCCTATTGACTTATTTCAACAGATGTTGATTTACATTCTGGAGTATGCTTACTGTATTCATAATATGCCATGTATAATCAAACACCAGGATTACACTGACTTTGTCAGAAGAATTTATGGTAACTTCAAATCTTGCTTCTTTGTTCCACATTTTCCCCTCCTCTCATCTGTTCTGGTGGCCCAGCTTTGTGATACCTTGCCTGGACTGTCTAATGTGGGAGAAGCCAGCAGCTAGCATTAAACAGCAATTCTGGAGCCTTAGTGGGGAGGTGGGGTGCAGAGACTAGGGCAGGTAATTCTCCTGGTGGTGAAAGGTTCAGCAGTGTCCAAGAAGGAACAGGATGTCTGCATGTGGGGATGGACCCACTGAAACTGACCACAGCAGGTTCCTTGCATGTTGTTTGAACCTGGCCTGAGTCAGGTGGAGGGAGGTACTAGGATGGATGGTGACATCTTCTGCAATCTGGCCTAGAAGAACTCGCATCAAAAATTAGCAGATTCATACAAAATATAACAAAATGTTGTCAAATTTCCTGCACCTTTAAGTCTCAGAATAGAGATCAACATCTGTATTACAGCCCATAATAGTTTAAATTATGAGTTCCAGCATTATTTCTACACTACCTGTGTGTGCTTCAATTTTCTCACATGTAAGTTTCCTTCTGCTTCATCTCAGTCATCACTGCCATCATCATAGCCTCATAGAATTATGATCACCAGATTTGGAGCCATACTTAAAATCTTCTTTTTAAATATTTGGATTTTCAACTACACATTCTATCCTTCCCATGCATGGATTCCTACCCCAACTAGTCCACCTGTGGGGAAGCTGGATCTAAGACTTTGTAACTGTTCTTCAGCAATTCTTCCCACCCCCCTTCCTTCAAGTTAGACATCATCATGCAAAGTACAATTTCTTTCTTTAATGTGCCATAAACTTCTGATCTTTTCTCCCTCCAGATATTTGCCTCCCCAGACTCAACCCTACCTGACACCATAACCCATGGTGCTGTGGAAATAAAGACCAACATGATGAAAATTCATCTGGGACTTGATACAGCATGGGAGTCAGTCACCAGAACTTGCATTTGAGGGAGACTCAAGGGCAGCCAGAGGTGTGAAAGAATTTCATTGTGTAATTAAGGGAAGGCTCTGCTGAACCTTGATGAAGACTGCTAGCTAAGGGAAGCTGTAGATATTTAACTAGAATCTTCTCTGTTTGGTTACAGGTACATATTTGGCCTTCTCTAGTTGGTCTTACATTGGAAGTAGGGGCAAAATGTAGGGAAATTGAAGTCCTGGCCATTTGAAGCCAACTGTTACAGAAGTGACTACTTGGCCTCATGATTTGTTGCTAGAGTTAAAATCTGACCTAAAAAAACGTCTGACCTCTCCAAATCTGACCTTCAGCAGGCTGCTTCCCAGCGTTGGTTATCTTAAGAGGGGGCTATTGGCTAGGCAGGTGGCTGCAGGCTGTGGGTGAGAGTTATGTTTTAACAACTGGTCTGGTCATTGTCTGCCTATGTATTAATTCAATGTTTCCATGATTCTCCATTCCTCTGGTTTCCTTCACCAGCTGCTCTGACAAGGGTATTCCTGACTATCTTTTCTCTGAATGCTGAAATATCCTGTGGGTAATTCCTAGGTCTTGGACTTCCTTCATTTGCCTCTGAATGCACCATTTACTTGATCTCCAACAACCCTGTAGCTTTCAGTAAAGTTTAATATCTTAGTGCCCCACAATCTTGTACATGCAAACAATGCCCGATTTTAGTTCCACAGTTTCGGCTTTGCCTAGAGCTCCAGAGTTGTATATGCACCTTCTGGTCGTCTATCAGGTAATTTTCAAACCTTCCCTCTAATTAACTTCTTTCAGTATTTAAATCTCAGAGAACCTATGACCCTTGGTATTTTCATTAGTTATGAAACATCAGTGATTTTGGAAGTAATGTGAAAGTTGCAAGGGAATTCCCCATGCCCTGCACATGTCCCTGAAAAGCCAGTGAGCCTTAACAAATCCATTCTGCCTCTATGGTCCACCTGCTGCTCCCTGATCAGAGCATAGCTTGGTTCTAGGGCCACATTTCTCATGAGCTTTGCAGGTGGAGAAGAAGGTCACTCAGGATTAGAAGAGAGCTGGGAATGGAGATAAAGTTGGTTCCACATCAAGAAAATCATATTTTATTGTATATCTTTAAGTAGGCACACATGTGAAAATGCTTATTTTAGTCAAAACTAAGGTGATGCCATTTTTTAAGGAATCTGATTTAAATAAATACAGTCTCAGTCTATTCTAAAAATATTTTTCTATAAAAATAAGCATCTAGAATGAGATTATCTCTAAGTAATGGTTGTTTCTGAACATAGAAGAGAAACATGCACACAGCTCATAAGCAGGCTGATTCCCCTCTGGGGTTCGTTTCCTTACTCTGATTTTGACTTTTCAAATTCAAGTTGGTAACTGAAAGCACAGTTCAAATTTCATATGTCTTTCTAGATCTTTATGTCATCACTGCATCTTTTCCTAATTGTACCCCAAATGTCACCTAGTTTGTATCTAGAACACTTATGAAACACACATACTTTATGTCAGTTGCTTCCACTGGACTGGATTCAGGATTGTTATCTTATTCATCTGTGGACCTGGCACATTTGTGTCAAAACATTTAATTAGAATCCATTCCTTAAAATGGAATCATAAATAGTCCTTGGTAATCTAAAATTTATTTTCACAAGTCTACAATTACTAGATGAGTCTGAGACACAAAATTATTTAGAAGTAAAAATTTTAAAAGTACCTTTATGTTATCCATCTCTTTGCTCATAATAGTGGAGTAGATCCTTGACAACAGGTTAAGTGATTTATTCATTATTTTTGATAATGGAATGATGCCAAAATCCAGCAAACAGAGCAACTGCAGTGCAAACTGATTGCAAAGGAGACAGTCCTTTCAAAGGAGAAGGATTAGACCTCTTAGTGAAGGAGGGGCTAATGCAGGGGAGGAGGAGAAGCAATGATGGGGCAGTAGTAGCCCTGCACAGGCAGCCTCCTGGGAGACAAGGACTGGACAGCGGTGGTCATTCTACCCACAGCAGTGGAAACAGCCTGGGCTGGGGGTGAATGTTCAGCATTCTGAAACAGAGATCCATACGTTCTGAGTTTCCAGGACAGTTCTTCTCAATTTCAGCTGGGTGTCCTGTTATCAGAGGGACAAAGAAAGTTGGGCTTGCCTCTGGAAGGTTATATCCTGAAAATGTAATGCTATAAAGCAAACACAAGCCTCTATATTTTTATATATTTTTATATTTTTAACACAGAAGCTCAGCATAGATACCAGAGTTTGCTCTTATGAAAGCAGTGAAGTTAGAGAAAAGACAGAAGCTCCGCTGACTGAAAAAATGCACCAGTTTTCTGGAATGCATTTCAGGTGGCCCTAACTTCCCATAAATAATATGGTCTATTGACTGCTCACATTTGTTTTTTTCAAGGTATAGTTTTCTAAAATTAAACTCATGACTTCATGCCATGAGTTTGATTTAACTATAAGCAGGATTTAGCTTCTTAGTGGAGTTAAATTGGATTATTTCACCATATCACCTCCCTGTATACCAAAGAGGACAGTTTCCTGGACATGGTGCTGATTTTATTCCCCAAGGCATTTGGCTAATTCAGTGAGCTTCCTTGTCTTCCCTGACTGCAATGATTCTGTAAACTTTGTCTTCAGTGGACTTGGTGTTTTTCCTGGGTGTTGGACTTGCTTTTGCACAGCAGCTTCACCTTCACCATCAGAGCATCTGGGGCTGAGAGAGGCTGTGACATTCCTTAAGGCATTTCACAGTATGCTTGAAGGAATTACTGCTTCCTTCACAGACACCTTAATGTGTGTCATTTTAACATGCTAAAGAAATGACAGGCTCTAGATAAAAATATTCTGAGTGAGTTCTAGGTCCCTGGACAGCATGGGAAAGAGTAACAGAGGGTGCTTTGAACTGCAGTCTTGCCCTTCACGCTTCTTAGCTGGGCTGCTTTCAACTGTGCCTACAACACAAAGAATGAACGGAATTAGTTATCTGATCCATTTCTGTGTGGCTTATGAATTCAATGTCTTTTTTAAAGCAAAGAAGACAACTAGGAATGTTTCATTGAAAAAGTACCCTTTAACAAGATTACTTTGGGAATTGAAACTCAGGAAAAAAAGTGGTACTCATCAGCTTGATAGATAATAGACTTGAGAGGTGGGAACTTGAGGCTAAAGGGAAAATTCTATAAACAGGATCTCCTATGCTTACCCCCACATGCTTTCTGTTAAAAACCAATTTATCTGTAGCTATTTCTGGCTTAAGTCAGTAGGATATGTTAAAGTCTGGGGAAAACAACCTGTTACCTGCTGAAGAAATGTAAGCCCAAAGAGAAGTTTCTCCTTGACAAAAAGTGAACATAAGTTACCCTGGGAAATGTGATTACAACCTTTACATATGCCAGATTCCAGAGTCAGAGAGATATGATAAGTATAACCAGTCAAAGTGGATCAAAGTGACCAGATTTGCCTTGAATTGATTAGGATAGTAAATCTCCCTTTCATGATGTAAGACCACGCAGAGTGGGGACTTGAAAAATCTGATGCCATCAAGAAGTGAACCTAGCAGGATTCTCTGCAAACTTTCCTTGGGAACCCCAATAACAGTGGATGGTAAGAGGTATATACTGTCTCTGTCCTCTCTGAGAAGACCCTCTCTCTCTTGAGAGTGTCCCCTTCTTTCCTTTTCCTTTTTCTTAGCCCTTCTAAAAAACTCATGCCTTCTACTCTCAGTGACACATCTGAAATCTTTTATATGATCATAAGAACCAGGAACCTAGGATAGGAACCTGGCTGCATTAGTTCCATAGTGGAACCTTGGTCTGTAACAACCTAATATTTTTACTTTTTTTTTAAATTTCCATGGTTCTGGTATCTAATTTAGGGTCTCCTGCAAGCTGAGAAGGCTCTCTACCACTGAGCCACACCACAGCCCTACATTTTTTAACATAAATTTTACTTCTAATAGAGTTGTTGAGTTGTAATTGACAGGGAATATACTACATATTTTACAAGTGTATAATTTGATAAGTTTTAAATAAATAGAATTATGTGGTTAGCCAAATCAAGGAAAATGCCAGTATCCCTGCTGTTTGGATGTGGCCCTCCTGCCCACATAAGAAAAAAGCAATCAATGTAAAAAGGAAAAATTAATTCTATGCAGTTGATAAAATTGGGTAAAGCAACTAGATTGTTTCTCTGCTGTTTCCACAGAAGCTGTTACAATTTATAGAAACTAAAGGCTGATGATTCATGTGTAGGCTGAGCAGGGCTATATTTAGCCAACCCCTTGGTGCCTGGCCAGAATAGGGCTTAGGTAGTTTTTCTAGTCTTCATTCTCAGCAAGAGCAAGTTTTCAGGAAGTTGCTATTACATTTAAATAGGCTCTGGTTCAGAACCATAGAGTATGCATTATTATTTTAGTCAGGTTTCTTTCATCCTGCATCATTATTTTGTGATTTATCCATTTCTTGCACTTAACTCTAATGATTTTTTTTTAATTGGGGAGTTACTTTAATTCACAGTTGTTTACAATTTTGCTTATTTCCAGTTCAGGTTTATTGCCAATAAACTCTTACAACCATCACTCCTTTAAACATTGGTTGTTCTAGTAGGTTTGTAGTTGTATCCATTGTGAATTTTGTTTGCCTTTTACTCCTGACTATGAGACCAAGCACCCTTTCATGCTAATTTGCATTTTCATTTATTTTCATCTGTGAAGTGTTTATTCAAATCCCTTGCAGTTTTTTTAAATGTTAGGTTGTTTGATTCCTATTATTGGATTCTGAGAGTTCTTCATACATAATTTTATTATTGTCAAGAATTTTCTCCAGTCTATGGCTACTGTTTTTATTCTCTTAATCATAAATGCTTCTGCCAAAGAGCAGAATCACTAATTTTGGTAAATTCCAGTTTATGGAATTACTTTTTTTATGTTTTATGATCTTGGAGACTTATATAAGAAATATTTACTTAATTCAAGATCACCAAAACAATTTTCATGTTTCTTCTAGAAATAATATTGTTTTAGGTTTAATATTCAAACTTACGATTTATTTTGAGCCAATTTCTCTAAGAAGTTTGAAGTATGAGTCAAATTTTGAATTATTGTTTGTTTGTTTGTTTGGTTGGTTGGTTGACTTTTTGCCTTTTTTTTTTTCAATGCAAACCACATTGTTCCAGTACTCCTAATAGTATTTTTAGCACAATTTATTTTCTGAATGCATTATGCTGAAATGCATTTACCTTTTAATAAGCTTCAAAATCAAAGAGTATAATCTTCCAATATATTTTTCCTCAGTAGTTTTAAGTGTTCTCAATCTTTTTTTTCTATGTGATTTATAGAATCATCTTGAAAATTCTGTACCAGTCTGCTGTGTTTTGATTGAGATTGATTGAACATATAGAGTAAACAGAATACAGCTGACATCTTAAAAATATTGAATGTTTAACCATCATGGTTTATTTTTATATTTATTTATATCTTTAATTTCCCTCAGTCATGTGTTGCAATTTTCAATGCACAGACCTTGCATGTGTTTTGTAAAAGTTAGCCCTACACATTTTATATTTTTGATGCTTTCTTGAATAACATCATTTTTATTCCTATTTACAAATGTTCACTACTACCATATTGCAAAATTTATTGTTATATGTATATTGTTCTTGAATCTTGTAACATTGCTAAATGCACTTATTACTTCTAGAAGTTTTTAAAAGACTTAATCTGCAGCCCTGCAGTTAGTTGTAGCTTAGTGGTAGAATGCTTGCCTAGCACATTTGAGGCACTGTGTTTGATTCTCAACACCATATAAAAATAAATAAATAAAACAAAGATATAAAAATACAATAACAAAAAAAGATTCAATCTGATTTTTTATATAAATGATCATGTCTTCTGTAAATAAAATAAATTTATTTTCTTTCTTTCCCATTTGTATGCTTTGTAGTGTTTTCTTCCCCTGTTCACTTAGTGCATTGACAGACCCTTTAGTAGCAAACTGAAAAGAAATAGAATGTATATGGCCCTTTTTTTTTCCTGAGGATATGGTTAAGTATTCAGTCTTTTGCCACAAAGTACTATGTTTTTGATTATATTTTTAATAGATACTCTGTGTCAGGTTGAGGAACTTTCCTTCAATTCCTAGTTTGCTAAAACTTTTAAACAGAAATGGATATGAATTATAAGAAAATATTTTTTTTCATTTATTGAGGTGATTTTATGAACATATGTATATTACATATATGTATAATTCGAGATTATTAATATGGGAAATTATATTGATAAGTTTCAGAATGTTAAATCAACATTATATCTCTATGTAAATCTTTGTAATAATAATTAAACTTTTCATATATTCTTGAATTTTCTTTGCAAGTTTTGCTTAGAATTTTTGCATTCACAGTCAGTAGGGGACTGGGGTTGTGGCTCAGTAGTAGACTGTTTGCCTGGCATATGTGAGGCACTGGGTATTATTCTTATCACCACATATAAATAATTAAATAAAATAAATGTTCATTGACAACTACTACTAAAAAATAAATATTTTTTTAAAAAGATAATGGAATGCAAGACTCATTAGGGAATCTCATTTTGTTCTATTCTTCTCTTGTAATGCCCTTTCCTGATTTTGTTCAAAATGATAGTGATATTGGGTCATTAAATGAGTTGAAAAACAGTCCCTCTTCTTCAGCTTTCTTTAGAATTTTGTGTAGAATTGCATTACATTTCCTCTAATAATTGGGATTTAATATTGCTGCAACTTGGAATTGTCTTCCTATTGGTTAAAATGGTTTTTAACTACAATTTCAATTTCTTTTATATATACATGAATATTGATGAATTTATTTCTTCTTGAGTGAGCTTTTGTTGAATCTATTTCTTCTTGAGTGAGCTTTTGTTGTTTATAACTTTTAAAGAATTTATTCATTTTGTCATAGTTGTCAAGTGTAATGGCATAAAGTAAGTCATAATATTTTCTGGTTCTTCTTTTTTAACTTGTTTTTAGGGGAGCAGGACTTGGGTGCTGGGTATTGAACCCAAAGGTGCTTAATCACTGAGTCACATCCCTATCCCTTTTCATTTTTTTAGTTTCAAATCAGGGTCTTACTAAGTTGCTTAGAGCTTCATTGAGTTACAGAGGTTGACCTCAAACTTGCCATTTCCCTGTCTCAGTCTCCTGAGCTGCTGGGATTACAAGCATATACAGATATTTTCTTTTAATATCTGTAGAATATTTAGTGATAAAATGTTTCTCATTCCTGATATTGGTAATTTGTGACAATTATTAAATTTCCATGTCATCCTTCTAGAGATTTATCAATATTACTATATATCTTCAAGAGCTAAATTTGACTTTATAGATTTCCCCCATTTTTAGAAGTGTTTTATTTAAATTATTTCTATGCTGATATTTCTTTTTTCTTTAACTTCATTCATTTCTGGTTTGTTTTCATCTTCTGCTGTTCTAAGGTGGAAACTGAGAACTCTGCTCAGAGCACTTCTTTTCTGACAGGTGCACATGGTCCTATAAACATTTATTGAGTAGTGCATTAGTGGCACCTCACAATTTTTGACATGATGTGTTTTCATGATTTGAAAACACTTTTTAATTTCTTTATTAATTTTGTTTTTTCTTATGAATTATTTTTATGATGTTATTTACTTCAATTATTTGCATATTTTCTAGTAATCTTTTTGATACAGATTTAAAAAGAATCAGTAGGCAATTTTCATTACAGCTTTATAAACACAAATTATTTGGACAGATAACACATGCAGTGACATGTATCCACACGTACCCACCCCTCTACTACCTCACATTCTTTCCCCTGTGATTTCCATATTTCATTAGTGTGGCATATTTGCTGCAGTTAATGACCCCAAATTGACACTACATTATTAGCTGTACTCTAGAACTTATATTGTTTCACTCTGAGTTACACAGTTATGTGGGTTTGGACAAATGTATAATGATATATATCTACCATTACAGTTTTCAGTAGAATAGAGTCACCACCCTAAAAGCCCCTGTGCTTCACCTATTCATCCTTCCCTCATTTCCTCCTAAGTCCCTGGTAACCATTAATTTTCTAACTCTCTGTACAGATTTACCTTTTCCAAAATGTCATATTTGGAACTTTCAAGTATACAGCAAATTCAGATAACTATCTTTCATTTATCAGTATACATTTATGATCCATCCATGTCTTCTTGTGGACTGATACCTCATTTATTTTTATTGTTGAATAATATTCCGTTGTAAAAATGAAGTACAATGTGTTCATACATTAACCAGTTGAAAGACACCTAAGCTGGTTCCCATTTTTGGTGATTATGAACAAACACTCCATAAATATTCATGAGCAGGCTTTTGTGTGAAGATAAATTTTTGACTCATTAGGACAAACATTTAGGCATGAAATTGATGGATTGTAAAGTACAACTATGTTTATCTTTGCAAAAATCTTCAGAATGGTATTCCAAAATGAATGTATCATTTTGCATTCTGACCAAACACAGTTTGATTTACTTCACATCCTTTCGGGTATTTGATTTTGTCATTTAAAAAAAAAAAACTAGTCATTTCAATTGTGGCATAGTAGCATCATTTTGAAAATCCCTAGTGACACCTGGTATTTTGTAGTTTTTTATAAGCTTTTGTTCCATGTGTAGATTTCCTTCGGTAAAATGGTTTTAGGTTTGTTTGTTTGTTTTAACTCCATTTACTAGTTAGGTTGTTTTCTTATTATTATATTTTTGGAGTTTCTTTTATATTTTGGATGCAGGTATTAATAAGGTATTTGTTTTGCAAATATTTTCTCCAAGTTGGTAGTTTGTTTCTTCATTCTCTTAACATTTTCTTTTTCAGATCATAAGTTATTGATTGATTGATTATTTGAGATGGGTATCACTATGTTGCCCAGGCTTGTCTTAAACTCCTGGACCCTTGTGCTCCTACCACCTCAACCTCCTCGGTTCTTAAAGTTTTTAATTTTATCAAACTCCCAATTTACCAGTATTTTCTTTCATTTGTTATAGTTTGGTATTGAATTTTTAAAAAAAAAATCACTGTCAAAAACTAGGGCTATAATTCAGGGGCAGACCAATAGCCTAGCATATGTGAGGTATTGGGTTCAATTCTCAGTACCACATATAAATAAATAAATAAATAAATAACAATAAAGGCCCTTCAACAACTAAAAAATATTAAAAGATAAATAAATGCATTCTGTCTATCTACAACTAAAAATATTGTTTTTTAAATCACTGTCAAATGCAAGGTTACCTAGATAATTTTTCATGATATTTTATAAATGTCTTAGAGTTTTATGTTTAAATTTAGGTCTACAATTTTAACTCATAGAAGTAGAGAGTAAAATGATTGTTAGCAAATACTGGCATCAAAACATACATATACACAGTGGAATATCATAGAAGACAGAGATATATGCATACATGTACAGTCATCTGATCTCTGACAAGACGTCAAAAAGACACATTAAAGAAAAGACATCCTTTTAAACACATGGTATTGAGAAAACTGGATAAGTATGTAAAAGAATAAAATGAGATCCTTATTATATATTTCATTTTTATACTCTATCTCTCTTTATTATTTTGAAATAAAGATATTAAGAAAATTTTAATGCATATTTGTTTTAAAATTTTCATATAGAAATATACAAAATAGGGGCTGCGGCTGTAGCTCAGTGGTAGAGTGCCTGCCTTGCATGTGTGAAACACTGGGTTCAATCCTCAGCACCACATAAAAATAAATAAGGATGTTATGGCCATCTACAACAACAACAAGAAAAGGAATATACAAAACAGAAAAATCAATATCTTGTAAGTACCCCAGGTCCCCATTTCTTTATAGATATAGCATAGCAAAAAGTCTCTGAAAAAACACGACTTTCCAGACCTACTGTTATAACATAAAATAGTCTTATATCATGCTATGTGCTCTTAAACATTTTGATTTTCTATTTATCCATTATTGGCATTGGTGCTCTGCAAGGAACCCAGGGCCTCACCTGCTAGTGCTCCACCACTGCATTGTACCCCCTAGCCCTGCTTTCCTATTTAATGTCTTACAGATCATTCCGTATTTTGGAACTGCAGTGCCATCTATTTCTTCCTAATGGCTGCATACTATGCTGCAGGATTGATGCACTAGACTTTCTTTAACTGGTTCTCTTTCTATATATGGCTGGTTAACAATGCTACTGTGCATTCTTTTGTTTTTACCCTGGGCCCATCTCTGCCAAAGAGCTATACTCAGGTTGATATCTTTGTATATGCTACATTTGTCTTAAAGCCCTCTCTGGACATTTCTTCCATTCTGTTTAAAAGTTATTGATATAAAGTTTTCTGAACAATACCTTTGATTTTTCAAAGCAGACAAATCCAACTAGATGACAGCTAGTATGTCATTATCTATACTTTATAAATCCTTATATGTGCATCTACTTCAGTGTATCTAACATAGTTGACATTTAATAAGTGCTTTTTGGATAAATGGGGAAATTTTAACTAGACACAGGTACAAAATGGAACAGTTCACATCCCAAAGTTCCTAGAGTTAGAAATCAGGACTTAAACTCGTTACTGAATCAACAAGATTCCATTTGATTCCACATTGTTTATCTCAGAGCTAGAAGCTAGGAGATATTTCATTAAAGTTCCTTAGTTTGGTAAAGTTGCAGAATGAAATTCCTTCTTCATCACTGAAAGCTTCTCAAAGAATTCCATGAAATGAAGGAAAAACTATGAAGAAAACACTACACTAAAAACTGCATAGCAATTGGGAATACTAAAGCATGAAGTTTTTTTTTTTTTTAATTTTTTATTGTGGGTTGTTCAAAACATTACAAATTTCTTGACATATCATATTCCACACTTTGATTCAAGTGGGTTATGAACTCCCACCTTCACCCCATACACAGATTGCAGATTCACATCAGTTACACATCCATTGATTTACAAATTGCCATACTAGTGTCTGTTGTGCTCTGCTGCCTTTCCCATCATCCACCCTCCCCCCTCCCCACCTCTCCCCTCCCCTCCCCTCCTCTCTCTCTACCCCCTCCACTGTATAACCCTGAGGGTCTCCTTCCATTACCGTGCAATTTCCCTTCTCTCTCCCTTTCCCTCCCACCTCTCATCCCTGTTAAATGTTAATCTTCTTCTCCTGTTCTTCGTCCCTACTCTGTTCTTAGTTACTCTCCTTATATCAAAGAAGACATTTGGCATTTGTTTTTTAGGGATTGGCTAGCTTCACTTAGCATAATCTGCTCTAATGCCATCCATTTCCCTGTAAATTCTATGATTTTGTCATTTTTTAATGCAGAGTAATACTCCATTGTGTATAAATGCCACATTTTTTTTATCCATTCGTCTATTGAAGGGCATCTAGGTTGGTTCCACAGTCTTGCTATTGTGAACTGTGCTGCTATGAACATCGATGTAGCAGTGTCCCTGTAGCATGCTCTTTTTAGGTCTTTAGGGAATAGACCAAGAAGGGGAATAGCTGGGTCAAATGGTGGCTCCATTCCCAGTAAAGCATGAAGTTTTAGGCATATTTGCATTCACCCAGGTTTTATAGAATTATATTAAATGCATTTTAATGTAAACATATATGTCAAATATACCTCCTCCCTCTACCCATTCTTTACAAATTACAGCCTTGATGGGAAGCTGAATAGGCAAAGGAGCATGGTCACATTTGCTCAGGCTTGGTATGGTGCACTTCTTCCAAGCAAAATTCTGGGAACATGGGTTCAGAGTTAATCTGATCCAGTTTAGTACCACTGGCCTTGCAAATGACCATATGGAGGGTAAGGTGAAAGTGAGGCCTACCCCATAGACCACTGATACAATGGTACAGTGCTTGTGTGATTCAGGAACAAATAGGGTGAAGTCAGGAGTGGGAAATTTGGGGTGGGAGTAACTACAAATGAATTTGTGCATCTGTTAAAATGAAATGCTATCTTAATTTTATAAGAATGTTGAAATTTCATTCTTAAATTTTATAATTAAGGACCAAGCTTAATTAACAGTATGACATTTATAATTATAAATACTCAAAGGCCAACAGATGAATATTCAGCTAAATGAATACCCACTGGGCAATGAGGGCCAGGCCCTGCACCCAACATTAGATATATAACTACACAAATATAACCATGGCTGCCACAGAGTTTACTTCCCATAAGTACATCACAAACAAGCTGCCAACTGAGCCTTCCCCGTGATTCCCCTGACATGGGCCTGGGCCCTCCCACTACATTGGTCAGTAAAGTCACTCACTGTTATCCAGTCCTACACTGACCACCATGGCTTTCCCCTGGCCTCCAACCTCAGTCTATTCAAACTCCTTAGTAACAATTCAGCTCTGAATTAAGTTGGCTAAAAAATAGCCTTCAAGGCAGTTTTTCCTCTTGCCTTCTTCCAAAATGGGAAAGTTTCTATCTCAACATTTATTTGGCCCACCCGTGGCCATCTCCATGAGTGACACAGTCAGTCAGCAAGCAGGGGGATATGACACATCTAGCAGGGGACAGAGCACTCTGTGTGAGCTCTTGAAAAAAGCCTGGCCTTTACCATGATAAACAGCTACAGGCCAGGACCGGAAAAGAATCTCAACTTTGAAATAGTAAAAAATCCCTGGATGTTAACAGCAATGGCAGAAGAGTATCTAATATTTTTAGACTGGTATGTATTACACAACTGGTATGTATTACACAACCCCAAATTTGTGAATATATATATATATATATATATATATATATATATATATATATATATATACACACACACACACACACACACACACACACACATACATATATTTCTTTTGCACAAAAAGGATGCCTGGGCTGGAAGCCATGCTGAATTTCACAATACCTGCCTGCATTTGTTGAAGGCCAACCTCAGTCCTTCTTTCCAGGTGTTTGTCTCCCAGGTTCCTTGGAATCTCTTTTTTGATCCTGTGCATGGAGGCTGTCAAGCTTCTGCATGTCTTCTCTAAGATCTAAGATCATTTCTAAGATCTTCATTGTTTCTCCAAAATTCCTTCACCACTTCCAGGCAATTTGAGATCACTTCAGGCAACACCTCTTGTTCTTATGCTTGAAGATACATCTCTTGAAGTTCTTCCTTTAGTAATCCATTTTGATTTCATTTAATTGGCTTGCACTCAGGTAACTGCCACAGCCCGGCTGGCTGGCAAAATAGCCGGGGGGTGGGGGGTGGGGGGTGGGGTGAGTGACTATCAACTTGTGAAGATTCATGCAATGGGAGCCGCTTCATTAAGGGACAGAGAGGTATATATACATAACTAAATACACAGCTTAACTTAATTAACATAAACTAGATACAGCAGTCAACCAATAAGGAATCATCATCTTAATGATTACACACAGCTTAACTTAATTGACATAATATAGACACAGCAGTCAGTCATTAAGGAATCTCTATCATCCTAATGGCTCACTGGCTTTACTTCACAAACCACTCCCTCTGGCAAAGTGCCAGGCGCCATCTTGACTTGTTTATGGACCTAACATCTCCCCCTTTTGTTTAATTTAAATAACAAGTATGTGGCTTAGGTACTGTGCCTGTTTTAGGTTGTCCAATACTACATACGGTCCTTAACCATCACTGGGTGGTCTGATCTCAAATCGTCAGCCTCCTGTCTTAGTTTGGTACCATTGTAATTGGATCTTACCCGTCTTTGACTACTGGCCCAACACACTCAGCCACACTTGTGGATAACAACCATAGTGGTTTTTACACAAACACCATAAATAATCTGCCACAAGCAGAAGGGGAGGATACAAAATGCCAGGATACCAAGCCAATTGATGGCTCCAAGTAAGAAGCCCTTGGAAAAATTGTACCACAGATGACACCATCAGCAAAGATACCGGGTACTACCACAATTCGTTGCATCCACAGATACTTATATGCATTGTGAACTAACACATAGTCCAGGTAAATTACAGTCCAGGTAAATTCACAGTCTAGGTAAATTCACAGTCCAGGTAAGTTGAATCACAGTCCAGGTAAGTTGAATCACAGTCCAGGTAAGTTCTGCAGACAGCTAGCTTAAATCGCAGTCCAGGTAAGTTCTGCAGGCAGCTAGCTTATGATGATCCGAAGTCTTGTCTGGTTCTCAGCAACACTGGAAATTCTTCCACCCTCATCCTCACTGGCACTGGGCGAAGGCAGGAACTCCCGCAATGCTGGCTAAAGAAAATCCATTAGCATTCCACTAAGAAAACAACCCCTTCTGAACAATTTAGTACATTATCTCAAGGTTTTTTATATTTGAAATAGGCCTTAAAGGTGCTCATTACTCATTAGCCTCCAGGTGTGGGAGAACCATTGTAGTTATTGACATTGGAAATAACCAAACATCAGGGGCATCAGGCGCATCCTACAAGCCGGCTGTAGCATCCCCTGGCAGTCCCAGATGGCCCGGGGAGTGTCCTGGACTCAAACTGCCACCAGGCACAGGGAGTGAAAGCTTGCAAGACTGTGCCTCCAGGTCAGGTCTGGATTTGGGCTCGCAGCAGTGGCGTCCCACTCCCCGGGCTGGGGTGGGGAAGGGCCCGTTGCTGCTGCCGCTTGAAAAGTCCTTGCTGCACTGTGTCTGGCTCGCACATGCAGCAGCCTCGGCGCCTCTTCACGCATCCTCTGGTAATGAAAAGTATTTAGTAGTAGCCTTTTGTTGCAATCTTTTCCTTGATAATCTTTCCTCCTTTGAACTTTCTTCTTCTTTCTGATTAGAGTTCCTGGGCTTTTATCAACACATGCCTAACTGTTCTTGGTTCCACTGGGGTGCCTCTTTCCCTTATCAATTTACCTATCACCCCTTCCATATTTTCATCACAAAGACAATACAATACACTGAGACAAAACAAGACACAAATATACTGCATCTATCTTCTCCATCTTCTTAAAGTGGCCATACTTCCTCTCGCCCTGTCTGCTTAGGGACGAGCAGATTTGCTCCCGTCCTATCTAGGGACAGGCAGTTTTTCCTCATCACTCACCCCTGAGTGTCCTGGGGCTCCCCGTACGGGCCACCATCTGCTGCAGCCCAGTTGGCTGGGCAAAATAGCCAGGGGGGTGAGTGACGATCAACTTTTGAAGATTGAAGCAGCAGGAGCCGATTTATTATGGGACAGAGAAGTGTATATACATAACTGAATACACAGCTTAACTTAATTAACATAAACTAGATACAGCAGTCAACCAATAAGGAATCATCTTCTTAATGATTACACACAGCTTAACTTAATTGACATAATATAGACACAGCAGTCAGTCATTAAGGAATCTCTATCATCCTAATGGCTCGCTGGCATTACTTCACAAACCACTCCCTCTGGCAAAGTGCCAGGCGCAATCTTGACTTGTTTATGGACCCTAACAGGTAACTTCTGGTTTTACATTTATACCCATCTTGCTGATCTTAGAGATGTTAACAGCCCAGTCAGATGTCAACTGTTCTATTCTATACTGTCATACCACAATCTTTGGGATATTCTTAAATTCATTCAAGAATTTTGGATCTTTATCTGAAAGTCTGGGAACCAAGTAGATAATACTTTCCTCTCTAAAAATTGCATGATCTCATTGTGACACTTAATCACCTTTGTGACTTTCTTTCAATCAACCGAAAAGCAATCACAGGAGTTGATCAACTTTAAAAGAACAGCTGCATCTTATTCCTCAGGTTCTGCTTTGTCTGTTAGTCCTTGGGGCATGCAGGCTTTGGCTATTCCCAAACATCCATGAGCCAATGGCCACACCATCAGTTTCCCAAGTGCATGTCTCTGTTTCTGTTGTGGTGTCTCAAATCTTCTGTTTCCATCTGCGAACACCTGACACTGTGGCTGAAACTGATCGGCACATGGACTGCACCATGAGTGCCCCACAGCAGGTGGTGCTGGGGCCCAGGTCAGGGTCCAGGGCCAGTAGGCTGCAGTGGAAGGACAGTATCTCACAGTGGACTGAGCCTTTCAGGCAGCTGTGCAGCAGCAGTAGGCAGTATCCTGCTTTCACCCAGTTCTTATACCCTGAGCAAGTCCCTTATTATAAATTTCAAAATAACTCAAAGTGAGTTTAAAATGTTTCACCACAAAAATATAATAGATCAGCAAAGGACTAAGTAGATACATTAATGAACTTGACTTTTTAAGAATTCCAAATTGTATGTGTGTGGTGTGTGTGCATGTGTGTATAAAATTACATAGCACCACATTATTATATACAATTATGATTTCTCAATTCAAAATGATGTTAATAAAATTTAGATCTAAGACACAGGTTGAGTTAATGTTTATTGATTCATTGAAAGGAGCAAGGGTTATGTTAGTGTTATGGTTTGAATCTGGAATGTTCCCCAAAGGGCTCATGTGCTGAATGCATGGTGCAGAGGTGGAGCTTTTAGGCAAAGACTGGATCATCAGTGCTCTGAACTCATCAGGGGATTAATCCAGTGATAGCTGAATGGAAATCTGGGAGGTGAGACCTATTTGGAGCAAGTAGGTCACTTTGGAGTTGACCTGGAGTTTATCTTCTCCAGAGCCCCACTCTCTCTCTCTCTTTCTCTGCTTCCTGGCTGCCCTAAACTAAACAGCTTTTTTTCACTAAGCCCTCCACCATGATATTCTGTTTCACCTCAGGTTCAGGAAATTGAGTCAGCCAAACAAGGACTCAAACCTCTGAAACTGTGAGCCAAAATTAATCTTTCCTTCTCTAAGTGATTTTTGCTGGGTACTTTAATAACAGCAATGAAAAAATGAAAAACACAGATAGTATCTAGATTCCTTTTCTTTTACTTCTGCTGCTTCTTCATCTCTCTTCTTTCTTCCTCTCCTTCTATGTATAAATATACAATGACTTCATTCAATTTGAAAAAACTATCTTTCCAAATTGAATCACCTTTGCTTTTTTTGTAAAATAACAGTTAACCACATTTATGTGCTTTTATTACTGGATTCTCTATTCTGTTCCATAGATCAATTTGCAAGTTCAACAACATTTTTCTTCTTCTCCAGTATTGTTGACTATTAAGGATAATTTGCCTTTCTATACAAATTTTAGAATAAGTTTATCTACTTCCACAAAATAATTTGTTGGTGCCTTCCCTGGAATTGTATTTAATATATAGTTAAGTTGGGGAAAAGTGACCTCTTGACAACATTGAGTTTTTCTTATCTATGAGCACGGTACAATTCTTCATTCATTTAATTCTTTTTTTTTTTGGGGGGGGGGGATGTTGACTGCTTCTTTTTTGTTGCTTTTTTTTTTGTTAGTTACACATGACAGTACAATTATCTTGACATATCATACATTTCTTCATTTATTCTTTTCATCAGAGGGTTAAAACCAGCCTCATATAGACCCTGAGCAGTTTTTAAAAATATTTTTAGTTGTAGATTGACACAATACTTTTAGTTTATTTATTTATTTTTATGTGGTGTTGAGGATGGAACCCAGTGCTGCACAAGTGCCAGGTGAGCACTCTATCACTGAGCCACAACCCCAGACACCCTGACCCATACTTACCAGATTATGTTCCAAGTATTTTTTTCTTGACACTAGTGCAAATTATATTAGGTTTTAAATTTTATATTGCAATTGTTCATTAAGGCTATATAGGAAAGTAGTTGACTTTGTATAGTAACTTCATATCATACAACATTATATAATAACTTATTAAATATAGAAGTTTTTCTGGTTGAATCTTTGAGATTTTCAATGTATAAAGTCAATTCATCTGTGAATAAAGATCATTTAATATTTTTTCTTCCAAATCTATGTACCCTTCATTTTATTTTATTGTCTTACTGCATTAGCTAAGAATTCAGGAGCAGTAAGAGGAGGCATACATGCTGTCCTTTTGATCTTAGGAGCAAGTTTTTCACACTATGTATAAGATTGTCTGTTGGGGCTTTTGCTTTGTTTTTGATAAATTTTTAGTTGTAATGAATTTTTAATGTAATGAATTTCCATTAAATTCCTAGTTTCATGAAAGTTTTAGTTATGAATGAACATTGGAGTATGTCAAGTGCATTTTCTGGACCTGGTTATATGATCAAATGATTTTTCTTCTTTAGTCTGATTGATGAGTTAATCACTTTAACTATATTTTGAATGTTTAGCCAACCTCGAACACCTGGAGTAAATATCACTTGGTCTTGGTGTAGAATTGCTATTATGTATTGCTAGATTCTGTTTGATAATACTTTTTTGAGGATTTTTAAAAATCTATGTTCATCTAAGATATTAAGCCAGCACATATTTTTTTCTATTTATGCTTTTATCTTGTTTTGGCTTTATAAACCCATGGAATGATTTGAATAATGTTCCCTATTCTTCCATTTTTGGCGAGAGATTGCAAATAATTATTGTCATATCTTCCTTAATGTTTCAGTAGAATTCACAATTAATTTTTTTGTATGTGTGTGGCTGGTGCTTTCTTCCTTGGAAGGCTGTTTATTAGTCACCTGTTTTTATTCCAAATATAAACCTATACAAGATTATTTCTTCTTTTGTGAATGCTATAGACTGAGTTTGTGTCCCTTTAAAATGTATTAGTTGAAACATAATCTCCTATGTGATGGTATTAAGAAGTAGGGACTTTGAAAGGCAGTTAATTTCTGAGGGTGGAACGTCATGAATGAGATTAGTGCTTTGGTAAGAGACGCCACAGGGGTCCTCACCCCTTCTGCCATGTGAGAACACAGTGAGAAGATATCCTCCTATATTCCAGGAAGTGGATCCTCATCAGACACTGAAACTGATTATTGCTTGAATTGATTTTGGAATCACTCAGCCTCCAGTAAGATGAGAAATAGGTATCTGTGTCAATTCACCCAGTTTGTGGTATTCTATTATAGCTTCATGAATACATGAGAACACTGAGTTTTGGTAGTTTGTGTCTTTCAAGGAATCAGTCCATTTTCAAATATGTAAACATATATGATTTGCATGATATTCTTTTGTTAACCTTTTAATGTCCATGACATCAGTGGCAATGAATTTCTTTTTTTATTTCTAATATTAGTAGTTTTAAAATCTTTTATGTCTGTTTCTTCTTCTCATTCCTCTTCCTCCTACCTCCTCCTTCTTCTCTCTTTGCTGTTTCCCCTTCTCTCCCAGTTATCCTGGCATGGGTTTCTATCAATTTGGTTGATCTTTTAAAAATTAGCTTTGAATTTTGTGAACTTTTTGATATTGATTTCCTTTTTAAATATTTTACTGATTTTGGTTCTAACTTTTTGTCTCTTTTTTCAGCTTTATTTAGGCCCTTTGTATATTTTCCTAATGTGAATGCTTAAATTATCAATGATATATCTTTCTTCTCTTTAATATAGGCATCCAGTGCTAAAATATTTCTTCTAAGTACTGTTTTCTCTACATTCCTCAAATTTTGACCAAGTATCTTAATTTTCAAAATAATTCTGGGGAATTTTGTTGTATTACTCTATTATATTTTCTACTTTGCTCCATTGTTGTCTAGGGCATGGTTTATATGATAATCATTCTTTTAATTTGTTCGGTTACATTTTATATCCTAGCATGTGATCTATCTTGGATAGAGTTCTATGTGATCTTGAGAAGGATGTGAATCCTGCTGTTGTTGGATGGAGTAGTCTATAGATGTCAATTATTTCCAGTTAATAATTGTGTTTTAGTCAGCTTTTGCATTGCTGTGACCAAAAGGCCAGAACAAGAAGGACTTAAAGGAGGAAAGTTTATTTGAGGTTTTAGAGGTTCAGTACATGGATGGTTGATTTCATTGCTCTGGGCCTGAGGTGAGGCAGAACATCATGGCAGAAGGATATGGTGGAGGGAAGCAGCAGAGCACATGGCAACCAGGAAGCAGAAAGAGAGCTCCACTCACCAAGAACAAAATGAAAATCTAAAATTCATGCCCCTAGTGATCTGCTCTCTCCAGCCACAAGCTCCCTGCCTACAGTTACCATCCAATCAGTCTTTATCAGTGGATGAATCCACTGATTAGTTTATACTTCTCATAATCTAGTTATTTGAGCTCTGAAAATTCTTGCATTGTTTCACACATGAGTTTGGGGGCACACTTTATAGCTAAACCATAACATTCTACCACCAGCTCCCCAATTAGTCAATTTCCAGAAGTCCCGTTAGTTTTAACATTTTCAGTATTGCCCAAGAGTCCAACTTCAGAATCTCATCTGAGACTTAAGACAAGCTCTTAGCTGTGAGAGTGGCACAGAGTAAACATTTCCATTCCACAGGAGAGAAATAAGCACAGAAAGAAGAAATGGGACCAAAGAAAGCAAGACTGAAATCCAGGTGGGCAAATGAGTCCTGTAGCCCATGTCCAGCATCTGGAGCACAAGGCATCCTAATGTTCCATCCAAAGAGCTTGTGTAGCTCCACTCCTGTGGAATTTCTGGTTGCGGTTTCCTTGATTTCTGCAGCTTTCTTTTGCAGACATTTCAAATTACTCTCATCTCTTAATCTTGGATTCTCAATTGAAGCTCTGGCTTCCTTCTCACATCTTCATGCATCACCCCTCTCAGGCTGCCTTTGAGGATTTCAACCCTGCTACACTTTGCCTGGCCTATCAGAACTTCCTTTGACATCTCAGTGGAAGCTTCCTGAGCCCCTAACTCCAGTATCCTGCAAACCTGCAGAATCAACACCATGTGTTGACACCAAGGTAAGCCATAATCTCAAGCACTAGTTAAAGCTCCTGGGACCATGGCTACAGCTGCTTCTGAGTGCCTGAGTAGCTTAGCATTGTGAAACAACTTTTAAGCCCCCCTGTTTAAGCAGCATTCTCCATGGCTTCTTCTCAGAGAAATTTTTACTTTTATACCCTTGAGCCTGAGATGTGTATGATCTTGCCAGTCCTTATATGTCCTCAAGCCATCTTTCTTATTGTTTCTAGCTTCCCTTTTAGTGGCTGTGTCTTTTAAAAACCACATCTCCCTTATCCCTAGTTTTATTCTCACTTTTATGACTACACTGCAAGTTTTTCAAATCTTTCTTCTCTGTTTTCTACTCCTGATTATCATAGTAAACTTGGCTAAAAACCCCCAGGAATATATAAGCCTCTGCCTGAATGCTACGCTGCCTTGAAATTTTCTCCACCAGATTAATTAGCCTCTTACATCTAAACTAAGCCTCACAGAAAGTCTCAGGACTTTGTAGACAAATCCTTTGTCAGAGTGTAATACAATATGAACCCCCAAATCATGCCTTCAGTGACCTTATTCCTCCAGTTACCACCCAGTGAATCTTTATCAGTGGATTAATCTACCAATTAATTTAAAGTTCTCATAATCTAATCAATTCACCTCTGAAAATTCTTGCATTGTCTCATGCATGAGCTTTTGGATGAGACCTATTTGTAAACCATAATGATATGGAACTGTTTGTTTCAATGCTAGTTCTGTTGATTATTCATTGAAAGACATTGAGTTCTCCAAGTAAAAAAAAATAACTCACCTATTTCTGCTTGCAATTTTTTCAGTATTTCCTTACATAGTTTATTGCCTTGCTTTTACATGAATAATTATAAATAGATTAGTGTTAGTGTGGTACACACACACACACACACACACACACACCTATTCAAAATCCACTCTCAAATAACACTATATAACTTCAGGGTTAGCACTGTTACATTGTAACAGGGTATTCCCAGTTTCTTTCTCATATAACATAACATTTCTGTCATTCATTTTGCCTACTCTTGTATACCCTTGTATTATTATTGCCCAATACAATCCAATTAATATTTTTCTATTTGATTATATAGAATAAAAAAATGAGGATTTTATTTTACCTTCATTCTTTAATGGTCTCCCTTCTTTATGTAGATCCAACTTTCTTACTTATTAATTTTCCTTTTATCAGAAAATCTCCTTTAAAAATTTTTGTAAGTTTGAGCTATTAACAAATTTCCTCCATTTATATTTCAGTGGGTCTTTATTTGTTCTTAACTTTTTTCTCCTTTTTATTTTTTTAGCTTCACAGAGAACACTTATTATAAAGCCCCACAGTGCTTTAATTTTCTTTTCGACTTCCTGTTCTGCAACTTCCTTGACCGTTTTTGCCCAGATGCCAAAGAGCTGGGCATTGGCTGGAGCCATGAGGAGACTGGCAAATGCCTAGACTCTGACTTTCTCCTTCTGTACATGTTCCTGATAGGCATTACTGGGCCTGTCAGCTGGTGGCCAGTTGGAGTTCTTCAGCAGAATTGTATCCCATCTAGGAGTGGAGGGCTTTCTGGGGAAGAGAATGAGCTTGGAGCAGTATTCTTTCAGCCTTTACAGGTTGACCTGAATGCGAAAGGGTGCATTTGTTCCACCTCTGGGGTCCACAAAGATGCTGATGGTCTAGGCCATCTTCTTGTGGATGCCTGCCATCTTCAAATCCTCCCCCTACAAGCTTAGACATCGGTGTGATACCGCACCTCACTATGGGCCCAATGGGTCCAGACTCAGGGCATGATGTGGTGCACTTTTGTTTGCAGCCTTCATTCATAATTATTGTTTGGTTTTTATAACACTTTAGATATTTTACTTCTCCTTCTTGATTGTATAGTTTCTGACAAGTTTGATAAAAGTCTCAAACTGGTTCATATTTAAAGTTTTGTTCCACTTTTCTGGCTTTGAACACTTTTTTCCTATGATTTTCTGCAGTTTGAATATGATTTACCTATGTGAAGAATGTTGTATGCAGTACTTTTCAGATCTTCATGAATTTGTGGTTTGGTGGCTGTCATTAATGTTAGAAAACTCTTCCATCCATATTGCTTTAAAATTTCTGTTCCTTTTCATCATTTTTTAACTTCTAGAATTCCCATTGTGCATATTACACTTTTGTCATTGTCACAAAGATCTTGGAAATTCTTTTTTTTTCCAATTTTTCCCTCTTTGCATTTTAGATTGAAATGTTTTTCTTCACCTTTTTTCAGGGTTTTTGAACCTTTCCTTGACTGTGTCCAATTTACAGATGAACTAATCAAAAAGAAAGTCATTGTTTTCCTGTAGTATTTTGATTTCCAGCAATTTTTTCAGTCTTTATTAGATTATCCACCTTTCTGCTTGCATTACCTCTCTATTTTTGCATCTTGCCCACTATTTTCAAGTAGACATTTGTCATAGTAACCATAGTTATTTTAAATTTCTTGTCTCATAATTCCTACATCTCTATCTTGTTTGATTCTGATTTTCATGCTGGCTTTGGGTCTCTCCAAATTATGATTTTTCTTGCCATTAAGCATTCTTGTCAGTTTTCTTTGAGAGTCATACATAATATATAAGGCTCTGAAATGAGGTACAGGGGTTGCCCCATTGTCCATGATTTCACTTTATATAGTTTTATTTACTGGTGGTCCAGTATGGTCTGAAAATTCTAAGTGGAAAAGTGTAAATAATTTCTAAAATTTGAATTGTTCACTGTTCAGAGTAGTTTGATAAAATCTCATGTCATTCTTCTCTGCTCTAACTAGGATGTAAATTATTCCTATGGTAAGCGTATCTATACCATATATGCTTCATACTCAACACCATAAAGGTTTGATAATCCAGAGTACTCAAAGCCCATGAAGCTCCTTCTCACGTATTTTCAGGTCATTAGTAGCCTAATGCTGCCTCACTATGCCTATATCATTCACTCATAGCATCTTATAACATATACCTGGCATCATCTCACATCATCAAAGAGGAAGAAGAAGAAGAAGAAGAAGAAGAAGAAGAAGAAGAAGAAGAAGAAGAAGAAGAAAAGAAGAATGATGATGATGATGATGATGAGTACAGTACATTAAGATATTTTCAGATAAACTAACTTAATTTTTAAGTATAGTTTTATATTTAAGTATAGTTTTGCAGTATAATTTTAGTTGTTCTATTTTATTATTATTTACTGTTAAGTTTTTACTGTGCTTAATTTATAAACTAAAGTTTACCATAGGTATATATGTAGAACAAAAACATAGTACACATATATAGGATTTGGTGCTTCTTGTGGTTTCTGTCATCCACTATAGATCTTGAGAGTATCTCTGTGGGTAAGGGAGGATGACTATATAAGCTACTGTTGTGAGATTTTATGTTTATCTATCTAGCAGTTAGGTTATACTTGCTGTTTCCATTAACTGTATATGTGAGAGGATAAAATTTCCTCTAGTGTCTTTGTATCTAGTCTATTGTTTTGGGTGTCACTAGAAATCACCTCATAGATGAAATCCAACTCTTGCAGTTCTTCCACATGTAATCCACTATTATTATACAGCAGCCTTATTCATGTTGTATGGAAGAGAAGATGCATCTGGAATCTTTTGAGTCTCAGTATTTTAGTAGCCCTGAGCTTCTGAGCTGTGCCACTCACTGGTGCTTCTTAGCTTTACTGTCTCTCTTAGGTGAGACAGGATGGATATGGAGGGCTAGAGTTAGATAATTTCCCTTTCCCCAAGTTGAATAAAGCTTTGGTGAAGTCGTTCACCTTGTAGGATAGTCATTTTCTGTGTAGAATGTTCTTGGCTTATTTCAAAATGCTACTTTTCCCTTCTCTCTGTCAAAAACATGAGTTTCACTTTTAAGAACTTGGCAGGCCTTCAAGAGGTAAAGTCCGTAAAATCTTAGGGTCCTCCTCACACTGAGCCCGCAGGAGTTAATAATTCTCAAGTCAGTCAACACTCAGCTTAATAAACATTTTTAAGGGGAGAATGTAAGGAAAATCTGTTTACATAGAATATGTTTAAAGTGGAATATGTTTCAAATGAAAAACAAGAATAAGAAATGTAAAAATTTATAAAAAATGACATTTTGACATGAGATTACCTCCAGCCACATAGCTGACTGTGTCCTGTCAACAGGAGTCACCCTATATTCTAGGGACTTATCATATCAAAGGTAAATCTGGAAAACAATAAAAACTATGACCAGGAAAGAGTTTGCTCCTCTGGAAAGCAGCTATCCTCTCAAGGAAATGGCTTATGCAACTAGCAACTTCTTTCAAGACCAGTTTTAAGGGTTTTGCTTTACTGTGCAGTAAACCAAAACTACTTCAATACATTTATTATAGCATAAAATAATTGGTTTCAATATGAAATTTGCATACATGCATTCAACATGCTTGATGTATCTACTCCTCTCCTACTTACCTCCCACTTATCTCTTTCCCCTTCCCTGATAGTCTCCCTACTGCTTTCATATCATCTTCTTTTCTTCCTATAGTCTACATGTAGAGAGAAAACATGCAATATTTGTCTTTCTGAGTCTGGTCTATATTACTTGACCTGATCATCTCGAGTTCCATTCATTTTCCTACAAATGTCATAATTTTATTCTTAATCATGACTGAATAAAACTCCATTGTGTATATATACCACATTTCCTTTATCTAATCATCTGTTTACGAGTTCCTAGGCTGATTCCATAACTTCACTCTTTTTAATTGTGCTGAAATAAATATTGGTATGCATGTACATTTCAAGTATGCTAACTTTAATTCTTTGGATAAATTCTGAGTAGTGGTATACCTGGATAATATGGTAACTCTGTCATTAGTTTTCTGAGGACCCTCCATACTTATTTTCATATAGGTGGTACTAATTTATATTCCCACTAGCAGTGTATAAGAACTCTTTTTCCATACATCCTCATCAACACTTACTGTTTTTTGTGTTCTTGATGATTGCCAATCCTAATTAGAAGTAGATGGAATCTCAATGTAGTTTTGATTTGCATTTTCCTGATGGCTAAAGATGACATTTTTTTCTTTCCGTAATTGTTGGCCATCTCTACTTCTTTCAAGAAGTGTCTGTTCTGTTCATTTGCTAATTTCCTGAATGGGTTATTTGGTTGGTTGTGTGGGGGACAGGGATTGAGATTTTTGAGTTCTTTTTATAATTTACATGTTAATACTATGTTTGAAGAGTAGCTGGCAAAGATTGTCTCCCATTCTATAGACTCTCTCTTCATTCCATTGTTTCCTTTGTTGCACATAAGCTTTTAAATTTTGTGTCATTTTGTTTATCAATTTCTTGGTATTTCTTTCTGAGTTTTAGGAGTCTTATTGAAAAAATCATTGCCTATACCTAAATGTTAGAGTGCTATCCATATGTTTTCTTCCAGTAGTTTGCAAAGTTTCTAGTCTAATTTTTAGGTCTTTGTTCCATTTTGAGTTAACTTTTGTACAGAGCGAGAGATAGGAAACTAGATTTATTCTTTTATGTACTACTTCCTAGTTTCCCCAGTACCTTTTATTATAGGGCCTATCTTTTCTCAAATGTATATTTTTGGCACTTTTTTTAAGAATCAGATAACTGTAATTGGTTTTTTTTTTTTTATATTTTATTCCATTGGTTTATGTGTCTGTTTTTATGCTATACCATGGTTCTCTGGTATAATTTGAAACTGGGTTTTTCTGATGCCTCCAGCTTTAGCTATTCTAGTTTTTTTTTTTTTTTTTTTTAACCAGGGATTGAACTCTGGGGCACTAGACCACTGAGCCACATCTCCAGCCCTATTTTGTATTTTATTTAGAGACAAGGTCTCACTGCGTTCTTTAGTGCCTTACTTTGGCTGAGGCTGGCTTTGAACTCACGATACTCCTACCTCAGCCTCCAGAGCCACAGGGATTACAGGCATGCACCACCATGCCCAGCTCCTATCTAGCTTCTTTGAGTTGTGAAAAGAAGAATTTGTTTGCAGGGTTATTTACCACATATTGATAGGCAGTGCCTCTTCATGTGTTTTGATTTCTAGCATTGATTTTATCCACAGTTTTGGCAGAAATCATAATCTGTTATCATCCCCACGCTGTCAATCATTAGTAGCCAAGCTGTAGAGTTCTGGAAACTGAATGCACTGTCAGTCATGACACATTAAGCCTTTCTTTTTTGATTCTTTATAATCTGAAAATTAAATGAACACAAGAATTGTCTTCTCTGTACCTTTTACTTGAAGACTATGGTCTGAAAACTTGAGTTGCTGTGTGAACTTGGTCTTTTCTTTGCAAGCTGCCTCACATCAGAAGAATAGGATGACTTTGCTTCCCAGACCTGTCTCCTGTAATCCAGCTACCAAGTGGAGTCAACCCATGCCTCCATACATGTGTTGATTACTCTATGAATAAAATCCTACCTTCTAGCTGAGTGCTTACTTCCAGCTACCAATTGGAACATTACAAAGCTGGATTTGTGACTCCAGATTTTCTTCTTCCTAGTCAGAGAATGTCCTTATTCTCCCAGAGCTATAGTCATCCACATTAAAGTTGACCAATAACTCCCTTAATCAACTCGAAGGCACTTCTGGTAGCAAACATAGGAGTGAAGATTGGAAGATTTTTTTGATAAGTGTATTTAACTCTTTGAATCTTTCATGATATGATGTGCTTCATTGTCTTAAGGAATGAAAATTTACCTTTGAAAATTTGCATTTTCAAATACATATTTATAATATACATGTAAATATATTTTGAAAATAAAATTGCATGTGTACTGAACATGTAGATATTTGTCGTGATATTTTTTCCTGAATAGTACAATATAACAATTATTTACATAGCCTTTATATTGTACTAAGTATTATAAGCAATCTACAAATTATTTAAAGCATACTGGATAATATGTTTAGGTTTCATGCAAATTTTCCATAGCAGACTTTAGTAGACTTGGATTTTAGTATATCTCAAATAAATAAACTCATTCAATATTTTATTTTTTCAATCCCCAGCACCACAAAAAAATATTTTTTTCTTTTTGTGTCTATGTCATTACTATTTTCAAGATTCATCCATGTGGTGATGTCAGAATTCTCTTCTTTTCTAAGACTGAATAATATTGAATTATATGGACGTACTTTCTCCTTTGTACATGGCATCTTTGTTAAGTGCCCTCATATGGCAAAACCAACCAGGGAGCTCATTGGAATCTCTTTAATAAGGACACTAATCTCATTCATGAGTGTAGCATGAATATGTCAAGCTCATCTTGGGAAGGCCCCACCTCATAACACAATCACATTTATATACAACTTTATTTCAAAGACCTAGAATATGCATTGGGGGAAAACACAAACATGAAGCCTATGATAATATTAATCTGTTAACTTCATAGGAGAAAAAACACACATCAACTCTTTTCTTCCAGCTTTTTTGAAGAAAAAAACTTTACTTGGTAATTAGAGCCTATCACATATTTATATGTTTGGTTAGTGTGAATAATGCAGTATCTCCAGGTAGATGGAATCTAAACTCAATTCTCTCTGCCAATTTTTTTAATATCCCTTGTGCCAGGTGTGGTGGAATATGCCTGTAATCCCAGCAGCTCAGCAGGCTGAGGCAGGAGGATCCTGAGTCTTAAGCCAGCCTCAGCAACTGTGGGCACTAAGCAACTCAGTGAGACCATCTCTAAATAAAATAGAGCTGGGAATGTGGCTCAGTGGTAGAGTGCACCTGAACTCAATCCCTAGTAGCCCCCTCACAAACACACACACACACACACACACACACACACACACACCAAAAAAAAAATTACCTGTCCCAGAGTAAATATATACTTACTTCACACTACTTGTTTGAGGTCAACAAGAATTTAAGTATATACATTTGCAGATGAGTTTCTTAGCTTTTTGCCATCTGCCCTAACAATTTCAATACCTAAACTCATAACATTTTAAACTCTCTTTCAGTTTCTACTGAAACTGTTGCGTTGTGTAGACTGGCATTCTGTTTTTATACTAATTGCTCCATTTAGTAAATGAGATCTTCAATCCAAACTTATTGGTGTTATTCTTTTTTAAACTTTATATATTGAAATATGTGAAGTTTATATTCTTCATTTATAAAATTATGTTTTCAGCAGAATACAACAGACACTAGTATGGCAGTATGTATAAATGTGGATGTATAACCAGTGTGATCCTGCAATCTGTACATGTGGGAAAAATAAGAATTCATGCCCCACTTGAATCAAATGTATGAAATATGATATGTGAAGATCATTGTAATGTTTTGAGCAACCAGTAAAAAAATAAAATTATGTTTAGAAACTTTGCCTCTTTATGACTCAATGTTCTTTATACATCCAGATTAGATTTTTAATTTCATTTTTAATAAAAAAAAAACTTTCAGCTCTGTTCCCTTCTCTCTACTCCCAAAGGAGTGAATATAAATCAGAGTCACCTTTTATGTCTTTCATTCACTAGAATCTTCCCCCTGGAATCCCCTATGGTGGGTCAGTGAATGACAGTCTTCATGCTGTGATTGAAGGAGGTTCTGTCTCCCTTTTTCCCTGGTGGACCTGCCTGAGCACTAAAGAAATTCCAGCGGCTCTCACAGGTGGACACCATCAAGGACCACACTGAGGACATGGTAGTGTTTGAATGGAGTGTTGGCCTGTTAACTCTGATATCCATTTTAATCCCAGACAACTCTAATTCTATTCCTGCAGAACACCAGGAACATGTCTGTGAGTCTGTCTCTATATAGTTAGACAAAATGTTTCTGTAAGCACTTTTCAAAATATCCTTTCAGTATTGTTTGTATACTTGAACTTCTCAAGTCTGAGACACCACTGTTAGCTACAGAAGGTCCTCATAGGCTGGGCAGGCTGGATTTGAAACAAAGTCTCAAATACCTAGAATGTGCATTGGGGGTAAACACAAACATGTAGCCTATGATAATATTCTTCTTGAGTTGAGGTTTTTGTAATCTGATGCATCATCTGTTGGTTGTTAAAGCCCAAGTTTCCAAGAACTAATTACAGAGAACACAGCTTATCAGACAGAACCCAAATAGATGCTGAGATGTGTAGTTTTAACAAAAAGGTGACATTTATTCTCTCTGAAGTCTATTGGTTCCCCAGGAAGTGTTGCTTGAGTGATTATGGGAAAAATTACTTTTAATAGTAATAATTCTATATTTTATTCACAATATTTTCATATTCAGAAGATTTAATAACAAATTGGCTGCCAGTGTGAAAGTTAAATTAAATACATTCTCAGATTTAAATAAAACATGTAGAAATAAGAACTTATGGCCAGGTAGGCGGAACTGTGACCACCGACAGAAAAGGCCCAGTGGCCCGCGGAGGGATAGAGCTTCCAATCACTCCTGTAAGGTAGGCGGGCCTGCGACCAACCGGCAGAAGAGGAGCAGCGGCCTGCTGAGAGGCAGAGCCACCCCCTCCCCCTGCGCCAGCAAGGTAGACAGAACTGTGACCACCCACAGAGCAGGCCCAGCGGCCTGCTGAGGGGCAGAGCCTCCCCCCACCCCCCGCGCCTGCCAGGTAGGCGGAACTGTGACCACCGACAGAAAAGGCCCAGTGGCCCGCGGAGGGACAGAGCTTCCAATCACTCCTGCAAGGTAGGCAGGCCTGCGACCCACCGGCAGAAGAGGAGCAAGAGGCCTGCTGAGAGGCAGAGCCGCCCCCTCCCCCTGCGCCGGCAAGGTAGACGGAACTGTGACCACCCACAGAGCAGGCCCAGCGGCCTGCTGAGGGGCAGAGCCGCCCCCCACCCCCCGTGCCTGCAAGGTAGGCGGAACTGTGGCCACCGACAGAAAAGGCCGAGTGGCCCGCGGAGGGGCAGAGCTTCCAATCACTCCTGCAAGGTAGGCGGGCCTGTGACCCACCGGCAGAAGAGGAGCAGCGGCCTGCTGAGAGGCAGAGCCGCCCCCTCCCCCCGCGCATGCAAGGTAGACGGAACTGTGACCACCAACAGAACAGGCCAGACCTGCAACCGACAGACAGAACAGGCCCAGTGGCCTGAGGAAGGGTAGAGCCGCCCCCCCCACGCCTGCAAGGTAGGCAGACCTGCGACCCACTGGCAGAACAGCCCCAGAGGCCTGCAGAGGGGCAGTGCCGCTGCCTGCGCCTGCAAAGCAGGCAGAACTGCGACCACCGACAGAACAAGCCTAGCGGCCCGCAGAGGGACAGAGCCGCGGCCCATGCCTGCAAGGTAGACGGACCTGCTACCGACCGGCAGAGCAGGCCCAGCGGCCTGCCGGCGTGGTAGGCACATTGCCCCAATTGGAGGAGGGGCAGAGCCGCCGCCCGCGCCTGCGAGGGAGACTTTGCAACTATACAAGACCAATATAAATATATAGGGGGAAAATTCAATAGCACAACAGTTTCACCAAGTAGAAAGGAATGCGAACAGTATGAAGAGACAAGGAAAGAAAGGACCACAAGCAATGCAGGTCAACTCAACGTTAGAAGAGGTAATAGATGCAGCAGATGGAATGTCAGATAAAGAATTCAGGATATACATGCTTCAGATGATCTGGAGTCTCAAGGAAGACATTAGACAGCAAAATCAGACAATGAAAGATCACTCCAACAATGAATTACATAAACAAATCCAAGAAGCAAAAGATCAACTATACAGGGAGATAGAGGTTATAAAAAACAAACAAACAGAAATCCTAGAAATGTAGGAAGCAATAAACCAAATTAAAAACTCAATTGAGAATACTACCAGCAGAGTAGAACACTTAGAACATCAGACAATGAAGATAAAGTATTTCAACTTGAAAAGAACATAGACAGCTCAGCAAGACTGTTAAGAAACCATGAGCAGAACATCCAAGAAATATGGGATAACATCAAGAGACCAAATTTAAGAGTCATTGGGATACAGGAAGGGACAGAGTTTCAAACCAAAGGAATGAGCAATCTATTCAATGAAATAATACGAGAAAACTTCCCAGACTTGAAGAATGAGACAGAATCCCAAATCCTAGAAGCCTACAGGATGCCGAATGTGCAAAATCATAAGAGACCCACACCTAGACACATTATAATGAAGATGCCCAACATACAGAATAAGGAGAGAATTTTAAAAGCTACAAGAGAAAGGAAGCAGATTACATTTAGGGGTAAGCCAATCAGGATAACAGCTGATCTTTCAACACAGACTCTGAAAGCTAGAAGATCCTGGAATAACATATTTCAAACACTGAAAGAAAATGGGTTCCAACCAAGAATTGTGTTTCCAGCGAAATTAAGCTTCAGGATGGAAGATGAAATTAAAACCTTCCACGATAAACAAAAGTTAAAAGAATTTGCAGCTAGAAAACCATCTCTTCAAAACATCCTTGGCAAAACATTACAGGAAGAGGAAATGGAAAATAACAATGAAGACCAACAGTGGGAGGTAGGACAGTAAAGGGGGGAAAAATAATCAAAGAGGAAAACAAACCATGTTTAGTAACATAAATAAACAAATATGGCTGGAAGAACAACCCATATCTCAATAATAACCCTAAATGTTAATGGCTTAAACTCACCAATCAAGAGACACAGGCTAGTAGAATGGATCACAAAACAAGACCCAACAATATGCTGCCTACAGGAGACGCATTTGATAGGAAAAGACATACATAGGCTGAAGGTGAAAGGTTGGGAAAAATCATATCACTCATATGGACTTTGGACAAGCAGGAGTGTCCATACTCATATCAAATAAAATAGATTTCAAGCCAAAGTTAATCAAAAGGGATAAAGAGGGACACTACATACTGCTTAAGGGAACCATACACCAACAAGACATAACAATCATAAATATTTATGCCCCAAACAATGGTGCAGCTATGTTCATCAAACAAACTCTTCTCAAGTTCAAGAGTCTAATAGACCACCATACAATAATCATGGGAGACTTCAACACACCTCTCTCGCCACTGGACAGATCTTCCAAACAAAAGTTGAATAAGGAAACTATAGAACTCAATAACATAATTAATAACCTAGACTTAATTGACATATATAGAATATACCACCCAACATCAAGCAGTTACACTTTTTTCTCAGCAGCACATGGATCCTTCTCAAAAATAGATCATATATTATGTCACAGGGCAACTCTTTGACAATATAAAGGAGTAGAGATAATACCATGCATCCTATCTGATCATAATGGAATGGAACTGAAAATCAACGATAAAAGAAGGAAGGAAAAAGCATACATCACTTGGAGAATGAACAATAGGTTACTGAATGATCAATGGGTTATAGAAGACATCAAGGAGGAAATTAAAAAATTCTTAGAGATTAATGAAAACACAGACACAACATATCGGAATCTATGGGACACATTGAAAGCAGTTCTAAGAGGAAAATTCATTGCTTGGAGTTCATTCCTTAAAAAAAGAAAAAAAACAACAAATAAATGATCTCATACTTCATCTCAAAATCCTAGAAAAAGAAGAGCAAAACAACAGCAAAAGAAGTAGAAGGCAAGAAATAATTAAAATCAGAGCTGAAATTAATGAAATCGAAACAAAAGAAACAATTGAAAAAATTGACAAAACTAAAAGTTGGTTCTTTGAAAAAATAAACAAAATCGACAGACCCTTAGCCATGCTAGCGAAGAGAAGAAGAGAGAGAACTCAAATTACTAGCATACGGGATGAAAAAGGCAATATCACAACAGACACTTCAGATATACAGAAGATAATCAAAAATTATTTTGAATCCTTATACTCCAATAAATTAGAAGATAGTGAAGGCATAGATAAATTTCTTAAGTCATATGATCTGCCCAGATTGAGTCAGGAGGATATAGACAACCTAAACAGACCAATATCAATTGAGGAAATAGAAGAAACCATCAAAAGACTACCATCTAAGAAAAGCCCAGGACTGGATGGGTATACAGCAGAGTTTTACAAAACCTTTAAAGAGGAACTAATACCAATACTTTTCAAGCTACTTCAGGAAATTGAAAAAGAGGGAGAACTTCCAAATTCATTCTACGAGGCCAACATCACCCTGATACCTAAACCAGACAAAGACACTTCAAAGAAAGAAAACTACAGACCAATATCTCTAATGAAACTAGATGCAAAAATCCTCAATAAAATTCTGGCAAATCGGATACAAAAACATATCAAAAAAAATTGTGCACCATGATCAAGTAGGATTCATCCCTGGGATGGAAGTCTGGTTCAATATATGGAAATCAATAAATGTTATTCACCACATCAATAGACTTAAAAATAAGAACCATATGATCATCTCGATAGATGCGGAGAAAGCATTCGACAAAGTACAGCATCCCTTTATGTTCAAAACTCTAGAAAAACTAGGGATAACAGGAACATACCTCAATAGTGTAAAAGCAATCTATGCTAAGCCTCAGGCTAGCATCATTCTGAATGGAGAAAAATTGAAGGCATTCCCTCTAAAATCTGGAACAAGACAGGGATGCCCTCTCTCACCACTTCTGTTCAACATAGTTCTCGAAACGCTGGCCAGAGCAATTAGACAGACGAAAGAAATTAAAGGCATAAAAATAGGAAAAGAAGAACTTAAATTACCATTATTTGCAGATGACATGATTCTATACCTAGCAGACCCAAAAGGGTCTACAAAGAAACTATTAGAGCTAATAAATGAATTCAGCAGAGTGGCAGGATATAAAATCAACATGCATAAATCAAAGGCATTCCTGTATATCAGCGACAAATCCTCTGAAATGGAAATGAGGACAACCACTCCATTCACAATATCTTCAAAAAAAATAAAATACTTGGGAATCAACCTAACAAAAGAGGTGAAAGACTTATACAATGAAAACTACAGAACCCTAAAGAGAGAAATAGAAGAAGATCTTAGAAGATGGAAAAATATACCCTGTTCATGGATAGGCAGAACTAACATCACAAAAATGGCGATATTACCAAAAGTTCTCTATAGGTTTAATGCAATGCCAATCAAAATCCCAACGGCATTTCATGTAGAAATAGAGAAAGCAATCATGAAATTCATATGGAAAAATAAACGACCCAGAATAGCAAAAACAATGCTAAGCAGGAAGTGTGAATCAGGCGGTATAGCGATACCAGACTTCAAACTATACTACAGAGCAATAGTAACAAAAACAGCATGGTACTGGTACCAAACAGGCGGGTGGACCAATGGTACAGAATAGAGGACACAGAAACCAATCCACAAAACTACAACTATCTTATATTTGATAAAGGGGCTAAAAGCATGCAATGGAGGAAGGATAGCATCTTCAACAAATGGTGTTGGGAAAACTGGAAATTCATACGCAACAAAATGAAACTGAATCACCTCCTCTCTCCATTCACAAAAGTTAACTCAAAGTGGATCAAGGAGCTAGATATCAAATCAGAGACTCTGCGTCTGATAGAAGAAGAAGTTGGCTCCGATCTACATATTGTGGGGTCGGGCTCCAAATTCCTTAATAGGACACCCATAGCACAAGAGTTAATAACAAGAATCAACACATGGGACTTACCTAAACTGAAAAGTTTTTTCTCAGCAAGAGAAACAATAAAAGAGGTAAATAGGGAGCCTACATCATGGGAACAAATTTTTACTCCTCACACTTCAGATAGAGCCCTAATATCCAGAGTATACAAAGAACTCAAAAAATTAGACAATAAGATAACAAATAACCCAATCAACAAATGGGCCAAGGACCTGAACAGACACTTCTCAGAGGAGGACATACAATCAATCAACAAGTACATGAAAAAATGCTCACCATCTCTAGCAGTCAGAGAAATGCAAATCAAAACCACCCTAAGATACCATCTCACTCCAGTTAGATTGGCAGCCATTATGAAGTCAAACAACAACAAGTGCTGGCGAGGATGTGGGGAAAAGGGTACACTTGTACATTGCTGGTGGGACTGCAAATTGGTGCAGCCAATTTGGAAAGCAGTATGGAGATTTCTTGGAAAGCTGGAATGGAGCCACCATTTGACCCAGCTACTCCCCTTCTCGGTCTATTCCCTAAAGACCTAAAAAGAGCATGCTACAGGGACACTGCTACATCGATGTTCATAGCAGCACAATTCACAATAGCAAGACTGTGGAACCAACCTAGATGCCCTTCAATAGATGAATGGATTAAAAAAAATGTGGCATTTATACACAATGGAGTATTACTCTGCATTAAAAAATGACAAAATCATAGAATTTACAGGGAAATGGATGGCATTAGAGCAGATTATGCTAAGTGAAGCTAGCCAGTCCCTAAAAAACAAATGCCAAATGTCTTCTTTGATATAAGGAGAGTAACTAAGAACAGAGTAGGGTCGAAGAGCATGAGAAGAAGATTAACATTAAACAGGGATGAGAGGTGGGAGGGAAAGGGAGAGAGAAGGGAAATTGCATGGAAATGGAAGGAGACCCTCAGAGTTATACAAAAGTACATACAAGAGGAATTGAGGGGAAAGGGAAAAATAATACAAGGGGGACAAATGAATGTCAGTAGAGGGGGCAGAGAGAGAAAAGGGGAGGGGAGGGGAGGGGAGGGGGGATAGTAGAGGATAGGAAAGGCAGCAGAACACAACAGACACTAGTATGGCAATATGTAAATCAATGGATGTGTAACTGATGTGATTCTGCAATCTGTATATGGGGTAAAAATGGGAGCTCATAACCCACTTGAATCAAAGTGTGAAATATGATATATCAAGAACTATGTAATGTTTTGAACAGCCAACAATAAAAAAATTAAAAAAAAAAGATATAAGAACTTATAGGAAGAAAATAGCTAATGAAGAAGGGAGACGAGTGAAGTTGTGTTTAACCTGTGAAGAACCTTGAGACAGGCCTTCACAGCAGCTGGCCAACATGATCCTTCTTCCTCTCAGAGGCAGGTCCTCAAGCTTCCCAGTGCCCTGGGCTTGCCCAGCTGTGTGAAGAGGACTGAAGGCATTGGTCAAGAAATGCCAAGTTTTCCGTTTCTTTAAGGAGGACTGTATCTACAGTTCTCCTTATTAGTGACAGTTGGTTCTGCATATCAGCTGTTGGTTTCTTCTCTTATTGGAGGCTCATGCCAATTTCAAGATCTTTCCCCTATTTGGTGTATACTTGGCTCTATGCATGCACACACACAAACACACAAATGCTTGGTTTATAGTTTGTGTTTTTTTTTTTTTTTAATGTTGGACCTTTAACATAAATCCTTAATTTATGTTTGCTTTAAGATTAGAAATTAAAGATTCAGATCCCAGGACATGCAGGAGGCACCAGAAAAGCATCTGATGAATGAATGAAGATCATTCTAACTCCTGTAGCATTTTTCTAATTAACAAATGCACCCTCCCAGCAAGCTTCTTGTCAGTGTTTTCCTCATCACTGCTGATTGCTGGATGGTGAGCTTTCCCGATTCCCTGAAGCCCTAAGAAGGAGTGAAGATAGATGAAAAGTCAGTCAGAATTTACATGTTTCAGCTAAAATTCTAGTACTACTAGTGTGAACACTGGTCTTAGAAAACTATGAAAATTATCTTTTCCTGTTTTATCACTATTGTTATTATTTTAATTGCAAAAGTTCCTCAGGCAAGTGTTGTGTCACTTCCTGCACTTCTTTTTTTTATTGGTTGTTCAAAACATTACAAAGCTCTTGACATATCATATTTCATACATTAGATTCAGGTTGGTTATGAACTCCCAATTTTACCTCAAATACATATTGCAGAATCACATCGGTTACACATACACATTTTTACATAATGCCCTATTAGTAACTGTTGTATTCTGCTACCTTTCCTATCCTCAACTATCCCCCGCCCCTCCCCTCCCATCTTCTCTCTCTACCCCATCTACTGTAATTCATTTCTCTCCTTGTTTATTTTCCTATTCCCCTCACAACCTCTTATATGTAATTTTGTATAACAATGAGGGTCTCCCTCCATTACCATGCAATTTCCCTTTTCTCTCCCTTTCCATCCCACCTCATGTCTCTGTTTAATGTTAATCTTTTCTTCCTGTACTTCCTCCCTGCTCTGTTCTTAGTTGCTCTCATTATATCAAAGAAGACATTTGGTATTTGTTTTTTTGGGATTGGCTAGCTTCACTAAGCATAATCTGCTCTAGTGCCATCCATTTCCCTGCAAATTTCATGATTTTGTCATTTTTTAGTGCTGCATAATACTCCATGGTATATAAATGCCACATTTTTTTTATCCATTCATCTATTGAGGGCATCTGGGTTGGTTCCACAGTCTAGCAATTGTGAATTGTGCTGCTATGAACATCAATTTGGCAGTATCCCTGTAGTACGCACTTTTAAGGTCTTCAGGGAATAGTCCGAGAAGGGCAATAGCTGGGTCAAACGGTGGTTCCATTCCCAGCTTTCCCAGGAATCTCCATACTGCTTTCCAAATTGGCCACACCAGTTTGCAGTCCCACCAGCAATGTACAAGAGTACCCTTTTCACCACATCCTCGCCAGCACTTGTTGTTGTTTGACTTCATAATGGCTGCCAATCTTACTGGAGTGAGATGGTATCTTAGGGTGGTTTTGATTTGCATTTCTCTGACTGCTAGAGATGGTGAGCATTTTTTCATGTACTTGTTGATTGATTGTATGTCCTCCTCTGAGAAGTGTCTGTTCAGGTCCTTGGCCCATTTGTTGATTGGGTTATTTTTTATCTTATTGTCTAATTTTTTGAGTTCTTTGTATACTCTGGATATTAGGGCTCTATCTGAAGTGTGAGGAGTAAAAATTTGTTCCCATGATGTAGGCTCCCTATTTACCTCTTTTATTGTTTCTCTTGCTGAGAAAAAACTTTTCAGTTTAGGTAAGTCCCATGTGTTGATTCTTGTTATTAACTCTTGTGCTATGGGTGTCCTATTAAGGAATTTGGAGCCCGACCCCACAATATGTAGATCGGAGCCAACTTCTTCTTCTATCAGACGCAGAGTCTCTGATTTGATATCTAGCTCCTTGATCCACTTTGAGTTAACTTTTGTGAATGGAGAGAGGAGGTGATTCAGTTTCATTTTGTTGCGTATGAATTTCCAGTTTTCCCAACACCATTTGTTGAAGATGCTATCCTTCCTCCATTGCATGCTTTTAGCTCCTTTATCAAATATAAGATAGTTGTAGCTTTGTGGATTAGTCTCTGTGTCCTCTATTCTGTACCATTGGTCCACCCGCCTGTTTTGGTACCAGTACCATGCTGTTTTTGTTAATATTGTTCTGTAATATAGTTTGAAATCTGGTATCACTATACCACCTGATTCACACTTCCTGCTTAGAATTGCTTTTGCTATTCTGGGTCTTTTATTTTTCCATATGAATTTCATGATTGCTTTATCTATTTCTACAAGAAATGCCGTTGGGATTTTGATTGGCATTGCATTAAACCTATAAAGAACTTTTGGTAATATCACCATTTTGATGATGTTAGTTCTGCCTATCCATGAACAGGGTATATTTTTCCATCTTCTAAGATCTTCTTCTACTTCTCTTTTTAGGGTTCTGTAGTTTTCATTGTATAAATCTTTCACCTCTTTTGTTAGGTTGATTCCCAAGTATTTTATTTATTTTTTTTTTGAGGATATTGTGAATGGAGTGTTTTTCCTCATTTCCGTTTCAGAAGTTTTTTCGCTGATATACAGAAATGCCTTTGATTTATGCGTGTTGATTTTATATCCTGCCACTTTGCTGAATTCATTTATTAGTTTTTTTGTAGACCCTTTTGGGTCTTCTAGGTATAGAATCATGTCAACTGCAAATAGTGATAATTTAAGTTCTTCTTTTCCTATTTTTATGCCTTTAATTTCTTTCGTCTGTCTAATTGCTCTGGCCAGTGTTTCGAGAATTATATTGAATAGAAGTGGTGATAGAGGGCATCCCTGTCTTGTTCCAGATTTTAGAAGGAATGCCTTCAATTTTTCTCCATTCAGAATGATGCTAGCCTGAGGCTTAGCATAGATAGCTTTTACTATGTCGAGGTAAGTTCCTGTTATCCCTAGTTTTTCTAATGTTTTGAACATAAAGGGATGCTGTACTTTGTCGAATGCTTTTTCTGCGTCTATCAAGATGATCATATGGTTCTTATCTTTAAGTCTATTGATGTGGTGAATAACATTTATTGATTTCCATATATTGAACCAGCCTTCCATCCCAGGGATGAATCCTACTTGATCATGGTGCACAATTTTTTTGATGTGCCTTTGTATCCGATTCGCCAGAATTTTATTGAGGATTTTTGCATCTAGGTTCATCGGAGATATTGGTCTGTAGTTTTCTTTCTTTGAGGTGTCTTTGTCTGGTTTCGGGATCAGGGTGATGTTGGCCTCATAGAATGAATTTGGCAGAGCTCCCTCTTTTTCTATTTCCTGAAATAACTTGAAAAGTATTGGTATTAATTCTTCTTTAAAGGTTTTGTAAAACTCCGCTGTATACCCATCTGGTCCTGGGCTTTTCTTGGTTGGTAGTCTTTTGATTTCTTCTTCTATTTCATCCATTGTTATAGGTCTGTTTAAGTTGTGAGTATCCTCCTGACTCAGTCTGGGCAAATCATATGACTTAAGAAATTTATCGATGTCTTCACTATCTTCTATTTTATTGGAATATAGGTTTTCAAAATAATTTCAGATTGTCTTCTGTATTTCTGTAGCATCTGTTGTGATATTGCCTTTTTCATCCCGTATGTTAGTAATTTGAATTCTCTCTCTTCTTCTCTTCGTTAGCATGGCTAAGGGTCTGTCGATCTTATTTATTTTTTCGAAGAACCAACTTTTAGTTTTGTTAATTTTTTCAATAGTTTCTTTTGTTTCAATTTCATTGATTTCCGCTCTGATTTTAATTATTTCTTGCCTTCTGCTACATTTGCTGTTGTTTTGCTCTTCCTTTTCTAGGGCTTTGAGATGAAGTGTGAGCTCATTTATTTGTTGGTTTTTCCTTTTTTTGAGGAATCCAGGTGATGAATTTCCCTCTTAAAACTGCTTTCATTGTGTCCCATAGATTCCGATATGTTGTGTCTGTATTTTCATTTATCTCTAAGAATTTTTTGATTTCCTCCTTTATGTCTTCTGTAACCCATTGATCATTCAGTAACATATTTTTCATTTTCCATGTGATGTAGGATTTTTCCTTCCTTCTTTTATCATTGATTTCCAGTTTCATTCCATTATGATCAGATAAAATGCATGGTATTATCTCCACCCCTTTATATTTACTGAGGGTTGCCCTATGGCATAATATATGGTCTATTTTTGAGAAGGATCCATGTACTGCTGAGAAAAAAGTATATCCACTTGATGATGTTTGATATATTCTATATATGTCAGTTAAGTCTAGGTTATTGATTGTGATATTGAGTTCTATAGTTTCTTTATTCAACTTTTGTTTGGAGGATCTGTCCAATGGTGAGAGAGGTGTGTTGAAGTCACCCATAATTATTGTGTTGTGGTCTATTTGATTCTTGAACTTGAGGAGAATTTGTTTTATGAACGTCGCAGCACCATTATTTGGTGCATAAGTATTGATAATTGTTATGTCTTGTTGGTGAATGGTTCCTTTTAACAGTATATAATGTCCTTCCTTATCCCTTTTGATTAACTTAGTCTTGAAGTCGGTTTTATTTGATATGAGGATGGCCACCCCTGCTTGCTTACGAGGACCGTGTGCGTGGTATATTTTTTCCCAACCTTTCACCTTCAGCCTGTGTATGTCTTTTCCAATCAGATGTGTCTCCTGGAGGCAGCATATTGTTGGATTTGTTTTTTTAATCCATGTTACCAGCCTAGGTCGCTTTATTGGAGAGTTTAAGCCATTAACGTTTAGAGTTACTATTGATATATGGTTTGTACTTCCAGCCATGTTTGATTATTTATCTTCTTCTTTTTTGTAATTTAGTTTGTTTCTCCATGATTAGCTTTCCCCCCACCCTCTGTCTTTACAGAGGCACTTCCCATTGATGGTTTTAGTTATTGTTTTTCATTTCTTCCTCATGTAGTGTTTTGCTCAAGATGCTTTGCAATGCTGGTTTTCTGGCTGCAAATTCTTTTAGCTTTTGTTTATCATGAAAGATTTTTATTTCGTTGTCATACCTGAAGCTTAATTTTGCTGGATACAGAATTCTTGGTTGGCATCCATTGTCTTTCAGTGTTTGAAATACCTTGTTCCAGGATCTTCTCGCTTTCAGCGTCTGTGATGAAAAATCCGTTGTTAAACTTATTGGTTTAGTCCTGAATGTAATCTGCCTCCTTTCTCTTGTAGCTTTTAATATTTTCTCTTTGTTCTGTATATTGGATATCTTCAGAACAATGTGTCTTGGCGTTTGGTCTACTGTGATTTTGTGTGCTCAGTGTCCTGTATGCATCTACAATTTGTATATCCTTTTCCTTTTTTATTTCTGGAAAGTTTTCTGTAATTATTTCATTCAGCAGGTTACTCATTCCCTTGGTTTGAATCTCTGTACCTTCCTCTATCCCGATGACTCATAAGTTTGGTTTTTTTTATATTATCACATAACTCTTGGATGTTTTTCTCGTGATTTTTTACCAGCCTTTCTGAGTTGGCTAGACTCTTTTCAAGATGATATATTTTGTCTTCATTATCTGACGTTCTGTCTTCTACTTGTTCCACTCTGTTAGTGATACTCTCAATTGAGTTTTTAATTTGGTTTATCGTTTCCTTCATTTCTAGAATTTTTGTTTGATTTTTTTTATGATCTCTGTCTCTTGATAAAGATGCTTAACTCCTTCTTTTATCTGTTTATGTAATTCATTTTCAATGTGTTCTTTCACTGTTTGGATTTGCTGTCTTGTATCCTCTTTAAGGTTCCATTCCATCTGTCTAAGGTATTCCTTGAGTTCTTTATATGACCATTTTTCTAATGACTCTAGATCCTCCTGAATATTTAGGCTGTCCTTCATTGTTTGTACTCCTTTTCTTCCTTGGTTTTTTATGCTGCTCATGTTACTTCTTTTTCTGTTTGACTGCTGAGTTACTGTTTACTCTTATAAATTTATTTGATGCTTGGGAGGAAATATATTAGAAGGGAAGGGAAGAAGTCACTAAAGAGAATGAGAGTAGGCAGGTAGAATTCAAGGAAGGGGGAATAAGAAAATTGAAAAGAAATGGAAAGACAAAAGAAAAAAAATAGAAAAGAAAGAAAGAAAGAAAAAAAATTAAAAATAATAATGATAATAAAAAAATGAAAATTAAAATTTAAAGAAATAATACTAATAATAATAAAATAAAATAATTTTAAAACATTAAAAACATTAAAAAAGTTAAAGAACAACAACACCAACAAAAAAAATGAAAATGGAAGAAAAAGAAAATAATAATAGTAATAAATGCAGTCATAGATTTCGATTAACTTCTCTTCCAGTAGGTGGAGCTGTGCCCACTGGGCCAAGCTTCTCCTCTCAATAGGTGGGAACCATTCACTGTGCAGCAGCTCTTCGTCCCAGACTGAGCGGGTCTCCAATCCTGAGTGCCTAGGGCCTTCTCTTGTGTTTCCTCAAGCCAGGCCCCACTCACCTGTGACACTTACCACAATACTGGTTACACGCCAGGTCTGCTGCTCCTGGGAGCCCTGTTTTCATGAACGCCTGGGCACACTCTCCCTGTTTGCCTCCCTCAGACCCTAAGGTTGTAGAGCTTGGGGCTGAGAACCCCCAGTGAATTTGCTTGCCCTCCGGTAGCCACGTCCCCAGTAGCTGGTGCAAGAGACCTCAGTTGTTAGCACTGGTGGGAGCGGTAGCCGGGAGTTCTGCGCCGCTAGTCCCGCGCCACTCCTGATTCCCTCGGTCTGGCTATCGAGCTCACAGGAGAGCTAGGAGGGGCCCTTACGGGAGAGCTGGGAGGGGCTCTTAAGGTTTCCCCGCTGTGTGGAGAGAGATGGCTAGGGGATTACACACCTGTCGCGTTGGTTTCAATGAAGTTATCTCCTCCGCCCGTTTCGTCAGTTCTCTGCCAAGGTGGTATCCCGTGCAAATGGTGACTGTTCTTTCCCTTTGCCGGGTGACCAATGCAACGGGTGAGTCCTGACTGACTTTCCCAAGCCCTGTTTCAATCCTGTGGCCACTGCCTATGTAGGCTCGGTTGGCTTTTACCTCTGTATGTTCAGACGGGCCGACCAGTTATTTCAGCAGGATTGTTAGTGCTGAGTCACGAGAAGCAGGCCAACTTGAATGCTTGGTGTGTGTGTGTTCTGAGGGCCCCAGACTGTTCTCCCCAGATCCACGTCAGCTCAGCATTGCCTAGTGATCCTGAGCAATCAGCATTTAGACAATTTACGACTCCCTATGCCCGCGCAGCTGGAGAGGTCAGAGACTTGATCTCTCCGCGCCCGCCGCCTTGTTGGATCCTCTCCGCTTCCTGCACTTCTCTGGATTGCCACCAGGGGCTCTAGCGGCACCCGAGGAGGGCTGGCCCAGAGCCGACTGGAACGCGGGGATCCACTGGTGTCAGGGGCAAGGAGCGCTGGGTGGCTGGGTGAGTGGGTTCAGCTGTAGGTTGTACCTACACTCCGGGTCCAAGAGGAGAAGAGAGGAGGGTGCGCACCAGACCTCTGCACCCAGCAAAATGTGGATGTGGGTGGGAGCGCCCCTGAGAATGTGGACATGGAGCCTATGGTGGGAGTCTTCCTCTGGATACTCGCTCTTTTGTCTCTGCAGACCAGCAGCGCTCAGTACAGGGTCTTTTAAAACTTATATTGAAAACTTAGAAATTGTGTTGTTATTGTTAATATTTACAAATATAATCACTGGCCTGTTTCTGAAAATGAGGCATTAAAAATACCTCTAAGCACTACTGCTAAGACAGAATAGTTTTTAAACTTTTTTTATTTATTTTCATTAGATATATATGACAGCAGAAGGCATTTTGATTCACTGTATGCAATTGCAGTTTTACAATAGTTTTTCCTCTTGTCATATCTAACATGTATAAATCATGCTTTTCACTTAAGCGGCTGGTTTGTGGATTCTTTGAGAAAGTTAAAGTTCTAATAAAACTGAAAATTAGCATAAGAATACTGAGAGATAAGGTGAGTGGACTTCTTGAAGTACTGAGAAGAGCATGACACTGTGGTCACTTAATGCCATTTTATTATTAATGTGCTTCATAAGAAGTATATGAGAAAAAGAAACAACAGACCCAACTCTCTCCTTCATAGCCTAGATGCATGAAGTTGGTGCTCTGCACAAAGGGGCGGACCAGAAAACAGAGAATTCAGTTACTGAACTGGATCTTTCTGGCATATTCAGAGAAGTATCCACCCCTTCCCAGGAAATGGCTTTTGCTTAAAGAAAAAGCAACCTGCCATTCAGATTCATTTATTTTCATGGTATTTACTAGTGCATTATAATTATATATGATACTGGTATTAATTGTGGCATATTCATACATACATTCATCATATAATTTGATCAACCTCATTCCCTAGTACCTGCTCTTTCCCTCCTGTTCTTCCTCCCCCTGGCTCCCTTCCTCTCCCTTACTGCTCTCCCTTCTATTATTTTAAAATCAGTGCAGTATAATTATATGTAAAAATTTGCCTTGTATTTTCATATATGGACATATCATGATTTCGTTTAAAAGTTCATATGGTTGAGTTTTGTGATTTGTTCTGGTTACAAATTTTGTGGGTTCAGTTCAGCCACATAAATTTCTCAGTTCTGGGTTAAGCTATGAGATACTAGATAAACTGATTCAGCAGACTTTAAGATATTTCAATCTGACACTTATTAACAAAATTTTTAAAATTTTCATTCAGATCAAAATCTCCATCATAGGGCTTTCCTTGAGGTTTTTCTTCAGAAAATCCCCTCTGTCTCTCTTCCTTTCCCATGTAAACACTAAGACAAACTAGTAAGCCTTTCAATAAAGTGTTGAAAGGCAAGTTAGAAAACTTACCTTGCTGCTGATTATCCAGATTTATATTTGGGGGACAGGAGTCCAGCCCAAACATCATCAGGAAAGTTAATCTGAAGGAATAGTATTACAAACTTATCCTTTCCACCCACATTTATTCATGCCCCATAGATTGATAATTTAGTATTCACTCATTTAAGGAAGTAATGTGTGTGCAGTCACTGAAATGCTAATTGGGGATTCCAATATAATATTAACTTAGCATTAAGTGACCACCTCCAGGAATAAATTAAAATAGTTCATTTACATAAAACCTAATTCTCAGGTACTGAAAGAAAGCACTTGTCATTTTGCTAAGAAATTAAAAATTTGCTTGTAGAAAAGTATTTATACTACAGTTAAAATGTAAGTCACTGGAGAAAATTTGGCTTCAGAAACCTTTACCATGAGAGGAGCAGACCGCTTTGATATTGACGTTGTTAGCAGTTTTACTCTTTGTTTTTCATTTGTATTGCACTCCCTGAAACCCAAGAGGGTGCCCCTTCTGACACTGAGCATTCTTGCTAAGGGTTCACATGTGCAGGTGCTCTGTGGGGAGAGGCAGTACACTTGCCTGCAGTGAATGTGTTTCTAAGCTCAGCTCCCTGTGGCTGTCTGGCTGACTCTAAATATCAACACTAGCTTTCATATATTGCCTTCTTTTTATTTAGATATATTTAAATTTTCAAACTAAATGTTAAAAAATAAATTTACATTGCCACAACCATTTTAGATAATAAGGTCAATCCCCACAGAGAAGAGATGGCTATTGATAGTTCTTTAAATGTTAAGATTATATTTAAATGGCTTATGGCTTTCAAGGTTCATAGAGACTAGAAAAAGTACATTTGATAATTTATTAGGGTTCCCTTTCTGATAGTCTGACTTGTGCAAATAGAAATAATGGTGAATAAATGTTATTAATCTCATTAGATGAGCTAATTATATAAGCTAATATTTGTTTCCTGTTTGGGAAGTATTTGTATATGTGTGTGTATGTACAAGTGAGGCACTTTAAACTTGTATTTGAAATTTGTTATTAGCAAGTCATGGTAGAAATGTATTCTAGTTTCTGTCCCATTCTGTAAGATACTTTATTTATTTATTTTACTGTACTAGGGATTGAACCCTAGGGCACTTTATCACTGAGCCACATCCCAAATCCTTCTTAATTTTTGAGACAGAGTCTTCCTAAGTTGCTTAGTGTCTTGCTAATTTGCAGAGGCTGGCTGCAAACTTGCAATCCTCCTGCCTCAGCCTCCTAGGTGTGAGAAATTTTAAAGAGGAGTTTTCAGACAGGGTAAAATTTCAGGTTTCAATAAGAAGTCATGGACCTCAGTGTTGCTAAACCCTTTTGAAAGCTAACCTTCATTTTCCTAAGAAGTGCTTTGAGAACTCAAATAATCCTTTCCTATAAGCTTTATGACTATACTGAAATGTTCTTATGCATCAACATGAAAGTAATGAGAACTTCATGTAAATTTTAAAAATGTATAAATAATCTTCCCCATAGACCCAATACTGGTCCTAAGACAAGCTCTCAGAACAGGACTTGCTTAAAGCATTTGTCCTCTTAGAGATTAGGCATATTTTGACAAGATGGTTTAAAATGTAGGCAATAAGTCAAAAGAATTATTCTGCTATTCTACACAGGATGAAAAATGTTTCTCATAGCCAGTAGCATGTGCTTGTGTGGTGTTTTGTTTTTAGTTTAAGTTGAATGATATACAACCTACAAAATATAACATAGAATGTGATATTTAAAAATGTGAACAACTATCTGGGGTGCCCTCTCAAATTATCTGTTCTTAGTCAAAATGAAAGTGTTTTATGTTGAGCTGTTCTCTCAAAGGGAACTCCAGAGGATATCTGAACATAGGATTCTGAGTTAGAGTTCTGTTTTCTTTATAAGCAATTATCATTTCCTTTACTTCCTAATGGGAGGCACAAGTGGAGGAAGGAGGTAGCTCTCTGTTTCATCATTTTCCCTGTGAATCTACCATTTCTTTAATAATTTCAGGAAATTTTGGAGGAAGAAGAGGGTGAATAATAAAATGTTCATATTTTGGTTGCTTATCCACTGCTGAGAATGTGTCTCATAGATTGATTGTCACTCTAAAGAACAGTGTTCACCTTGCTCCCATGTAGCAACTACACAATTGGATCCTAACTCACAGCTGGATCAGTGGTAAAGCACAATCTCTGACTGACAGCTGTCAGTCAGGGGTAGAGCACAATCTCTGACTGACAGCTGCTGCACCATCACTAACCCAAAGAGGACTGAAGTGCATGTTAACAATTTCAGTCCTTGATGGTGATACTTGATGAGTGACCACAATTAGAGATCCAGGGAGTCAATTCAATGGGTAGGTCTGACTTGGAATCTCCACACCTGTAATTTCTTTCTAGAAACCTCCTTTGCTTTTTACCCCAGTCAAAAGTGCCCTTCACATTCAAGTATAAAGTCTAAACACATATTTCTGGCCCACCGCACCACAGGTAGGACACGCACTTTGAATCACTCTTCTGAGAGTAATAATGTTTTCATCCATTGATGTCTCCCCTCCTCTCTGTTAAGTTCAAAAACCTGTTTGTGAGATGTCCCTGCCCATGACTAGGGTTGCAGACTAAGCCTATTTTTTTAGCCATGGTGGGAAACAAACTCATGATCTTCATGTAATACTTAGCACTTTACCTGAGGAATAATCATGTTGATATCTTGATTTGAAGATTTGTACCCTTTCTTCATTGAAGCATCAGGTCTCTTCTGTGAAAAGCATTACTTTATATCATATTTGGTGACAGTGTATTAATCCTATAAGTTCTTGCACAATATTATCAGTTTCATGTATAAATATACACAGTGTCACAATAGACAGCTGTAGAATGCAAGTTATTCTTACCTGAAAACACAATCAACCTTAAACACTTGGTGCAAATCATGGGCATGCAGAATGGAGACTCTTAACAGAGTCTCCCATTGCTAAAAGCATAAAGTCATGAGCATTTATCTACATACATGTCTAATAGTGTTTTTTTTCACATGTCTCTTTTCCAAGAGTTTACTTTCAAGAATCTTGTCATTTAGTAGACATGGATTGTTTGTCCTTATTTGATAAGTGCTGTCAACACTCTTTATTGCTACAGGAACACACCCAATCTCAAATAATTCCATATATGCTACAAGGATCAACATACTGTACAAAGAAATTATCACCTTGGCTAATAGCAACTAAGCTCCTTGCTGATGTTGTAACTGAGTCAAACTCTTCTTGTCTCAGTAGCATGTTTGATGTTTGCCTGGAGAGTTCTATGTTCCAAATTAAATCAACTGGTGTAGGAAGGCTACTTATGAGAGCTGGTGCCCAAATAAAAGTAAATGGGAAGCTATTCTTGATCCAGGCAAACATGTTGGGGAAATGACTTCAGAGCAGGGATCAGTGTTTTGGTTGGAATATGAGTTTGGAGTTTGGAGGAAGAATCTTTGGAAAATGAGTATTTTCAGTCTGAGCAGCTGATATAAAATAACTGAAGCATAAAAGAGTAGACATTTTTAAGTATTTTGAATTAGAAACTAAATAAGTATTATATTATTATACCAGTTGTTTAGAATCCACCTTCACATTTTCTTCAACACTATAAGCCACAACTTTTTAAATTTGATTTTATTATTATTTTTAAATAATAATACAACAGTAGAATGCATTATAATTATTATTACACATATAGAGCACAATTTTTAATATCTCTGTATATTCATGTATATTCATCAAGTCATGCCTTTATACATGCACTTTGTTTTTTTTTTTTTTTGCATTACAATTCTTAATACACATATATACCGATTTTTTATATCTCTGTTTGTATATAAGGTATGTTGACACCCAATTCAAGTCTTCACACATGCACTTTGGATAATGATGTCCATCACATTCCACCATCCTTGCTAATCCCCTGCCCCCTCCCTTTCCCTCCCACCCCTCTTCCCTATCTAGAATTAATGTAATCCTCCCATGCTCTCCCTCCCTACCCCACTATGAATCAACCTCCTTATATCAGAGAAAACATTCAGCATTTGGTTTTTTTTTTGGGGGGGATTGGCTAACTTCACTTAGCATTATCTTCTCCAATGCCATCCATTTACCTGCAAATGCCATGATTTTGTTCTTTCTTAATGCTGAGTAAAATTCCATTGTGTATATTTGCCAATTTTTTTAAATCCATGCATTCACTGAAGGAGATCTAGGTTGGTTCCATAGTTCAGCTATTGTGAATTGTGCTGCTTTAAACATTGATATGAAAGCCACAACTTTTAAAGAAGTATAATATATGTTATCTGAGCTGTGAATTTTAAACATTTTTTATTTGGTCATACTTCAGAATGAAGTATACAGAAGGAGTACTAGTTATATCTAACTCATGAAGAGAAACCTGGAAAAAGTTTGGAATTTGACTGACAAATATAATATTTTTTAATATTTCTTTGAGGAGAATACTATGAATGTCAGATATTTAAATTTATAAAACATTTTTTTTTAAGGATTTGGCTTTCAGAAACTGTGTTGTATGTAGTTCCATCACCTGACTTGTTGGTTATCTTCTCTGAAGAAGGAATTTGTAATACCTTGATTCCTGGGGCTGGTGGACCTTGTTTGGGATATTCTATCATGATTTCATAGCCCTGTGTGGTCCCTAGAGCTCTGGCTAAGATTGAAGGTCCCCACATGCTCCTTTGTAACTCTCATTTCTTGGGGTGTTCAAGACCTAAGAGAGAATTTCTCTAACATGTAAGCAAGCAGTAGATCCACTTGTTGGAGTTGTGCAGGGCAACCTGCTTCCTGATGATGTTAGATTAGGTGCTGCCTGCAGGACTCAAGCTTTTAAAGAACTCGTTTGTTTTGTTAGCATCAATAAATCCTTGGGTGGTCTAGGAGCTTGGTAAAGTTAAACTGAATACAGCATTTCTAGGAGTGGTGAACTGATGGGCAAAGTAGTAAAACCATCACTGATGTCAACAGGAGAATTCAAGATAAGGAATAATTCAAGATAAAAGGGGAGACTTGTAGCTCCTTGTTCATTGGTTGGTCTAGGCAGAAACAAAACAAAACAAAACAAAAACTGAGAACTTCTGGGACCACTTGTTTTGGCAGTTGGTACAGTGATATGCCCACTGAGTTTAGCTGTGGCCCCTCCAGGAACTCACAAGCACAGTCAGTAAATGGCTATCAGGCTGTTTCCTGAGTTCAGGTCCAGTTGCCAATGGGATCCTTCTTGGGGATTCTGCTGTGCACCTGTGCACCTATATACCTCTGTGTCTGTCTGTGTGTCCTGAGGAGGTGATGGGTAGAGAGCTCTGTGGATGAAATTGCTGCAGTTGGCAGGGACAAGAAAGGCAAAGGTGACTGAAGCAGAATTCAGTTATATGGAATGGAGTTGTTTCTTACTTGCTACCATGAAAAAGGGATATTCTCTAGTCTTGGTTTCTGAGTCTATGAGCAATAAAGATCCACCATCTGCCCCCAACCAGTTGAAATGTGGCCTTCACTTACTGAAGTGCCTTCTCTGTGTCCTGGAACATTAGTGTGCAAGTGTCCAGCACAGTGCTCCTCCTGATTCTGGTGAACACAGCACTACCCCAGGGAATGCCTGGTGGGCTACAGGTTATAGAACAACAGTTAAAACAATAAGAATGCAATTAGCAAAAACAAATCAATAATTAGATTCAGTTCAAAGAAAATGTTTTAAATCAAATATATTCTGGAAGAAAATATTTTGATAGCTATTGACTATTGTTTTCTCAGAGTTGGCTGGCTTAAGAAAAACAGTATGTATCTGTAGACCTTCCTTCAGATGTTTGGAGAGTATCAGAGTTGAACATTTGTTGTATGGCTTTATACTTGCTAGACTATCTGTTCTAAAACTTGAGTATAAGAAAATTGCTGTACTTAATGTAGTACTAAATGAAAATAAAAACAAATACCTGTGTAATGTCATAAATCTAGGGAGGTACTCTGTGTCTGGGATTTTAGGCATCTTTGCAGTGTTGTTTTGGTTCATGGATGTTCTGATAAGAACAGCTTGTGAACTTTGACATTTCAGAACATGTTTTTATGCTGTAAGATGTACAGTGATGAGTAAGAGGCCTAAAATTTGGGATAGAAGGTGATACATTGACAAGAGTTTTAGGTTTACTTAAGAAAATTTAAGAGAAAAAACCCCAAATTACTATTTCCTTTCTTAAAATATAAAGGAAAATATGGGAAATAAAATATCAGCTATAGAACACAATACAGTTAACAGATTTAAGAGTCAAACACCTTTTGGATAAAGGGAAATGATTTTTATTGAACTGTAGTATAAGGCTTTATTTTCTGTATCATATAAATAAACTTATGGTCACAGTAATTTATTATTCTTTGTCATGGTGAATTGCAGATTTGTAAATCTGAAAATCCAATCTTTGAGAGATTGATGTCACTGTTGATAATTGATTTCATTGATTTTTCTTCTAAATTCCTGGATTTTTCTTGTGACCATGGGTAAAGCAGGAAGAAGTGGAAAAGCTGTCAGATAGCATGCATCTCAACATGAAACACACACACACACACACACACACACACACACACACACCCCACTAACCAGAATCCAATTCTCTAGGGAAGAATTTAAACAGGCTCCTCCTGCCTCAGAGATACTATAGGATCCTTCATGGGCATTCTCCTCCACCATGTTCTCAGATGGAGGATGACTGGATGTGACACCATGGATTCTCTGGCTTGAACTCTATGGATATGACTAGCCAAAGAAGTGCCCTTCCTCCCACTGCTTTTCTTAAGATTTGCTTGCTTTAAGGTTTTCCTCTGTGATCCCATTTACAAGTTTCATGGATCTGAAGTTGTAAGATGGTGACTACTTCATCCTAATATTTTCAAAACTTAATATGTATATAAAGAGTAGCAAGAAATATTTATGTTAAGAGTAGGGATATGGCTAGTGTCTTAGTCCTTCTGTTGAATACTCAACACAAAGTAATTGATAAAGAATGAAGTCCATTACCTCACAATTCTAGGGCCTAAAAGTCAAAAATTGGGTGGCCACATCTGGTGAGGGCCTTGTGCTGTATCATAACATAGCAGAAAAGTAGAAAGGCAAGTGTATTCCTGGAGAAGAGACAAAATATGAGGTCAGCTTTGCTTCTCTTGTGGAAAAAACCCACTTCTGAGGGGAAGAGGGTCCCCAATCTTAACAACTTAATAGCTTCTTCAAGGTCCTGCTCCCAACACAGTGGCAATCAGATTTCAACATGGATTTTCTAGAGGTTTACTCACTCAAAGTGCAGCACCAACCAAGTACCTTTCAGTTACAAATTGTACACTAACTACAGTAGCAAACATTTTCCCAGTTATAAGAGATAGAAAACCTGACCAGATGGACTTAAGTAACAAGAGTGATGTTGACTCAAATTGTTTTACAAATCACAATACTTTATTTAAAATTTGGGTTCAAGTGATGAAATTTTGACATCAGTGTCAACCCCTTTTCAGCTCTGTCTTTGCTACTTTGAACTGACCTCAGGCAAAATACTGTTTGGCATCTCCAAGATCAAGGTCAAACTGCCCAACCACACTGACTGAGAAATGCTTTATTTTAGACTTTGGCCCTTATTGCCATTTGAAACACAATGCACTTATTTGTTTATTCCTTCATATAAAGTCCCAAGAAATCAGAGAATGTTTGTTTTGTTTGACTCTAGAGAATACAGGAGGTTCTGGGAAATAGTGAGTTTTCAGTATGTATTTGGAAAGTAAAATCCCCAAATACGATTTTCATTGTTTAACCCATGTTGCAAAACTGGTCATACCTAATGATCTTCACAGACCTAACAATATTTTTTTAATATATAAGATTTTCAGTATTTTTTTGGTATTTTTTTAGTTGTAGATGGACATTGTACCTTTATTTTATTTATTTTTATTTTTTTATGTGGTGCTGAATATAGAACCCAGGGTTTCACACATGCTTCTACCACTGAGCTACAACCCCAGCAGGCCTAACAATCTTGACAGGAGGTTATGTCCTTCCAACTGACTAGTGGTAGAACAAGGAAGTGATTGTGACCTGATCCTTGACCAGGTGCTTCATCTATATCACCTTGACAATAAATCACAGTGCACCAAATCATTAAATAGTTTAATATGTTATGAAAAGCATTTATTTTCAGATTATCTGCTTCATGTGAAAGATATTTGGTTATGTGTCTTCTTCTCAGATTCTAAACTTTCTGAAACAGAACCACATGTCTTTGTCTTGGTGGTGGCCTACTAATGGTACTCAGTAATTACCCAATACCTGAAGAAACTAATATACTCGTGCACCCCATAATGACATTTCCATAAATGACAGCTGCATATATGAGAGTAGTCCAATAGATTAGGATGAAACTAAAAAATTCTTATTGTCATGCATTTTAATCATGCCTTTTTTAAGTTGAAATATACAGATACAATTGTGCTTCAACTGCCTACAATATTCAGTACAGTAACATGCTGTACAGCTTTGTGTCCAAGGATAAGTGGCCTGTACCATATGGCCTATGAGTATGGTAGCTTATTATACCATCTAGATTTGTATAAATACACTTTTAATGTTGTTGACACAATGATAAAAAATCACCTAAGGAAGCACCTCCTAGAATGTGTGCCCCTCATAAAGCAACATATGACTATATATTTAAATATGCTATTTTGAAAATGTGTGGGAAATGTGAATTTCATAAATATTTTGTAGTTGAAATATTTTGTATTTGAACTTTCATCTGTTGACCCATTGGTCAGATGGCTGATTTTGAGTGATTCATTTCCTTTTAGTAGTGAAATGTGTGGCATGATTTCTAGTCCAAAGCATTCATAAGAATCATGGCACATGTTACTAATGGTGAAGGAGCACCTGAAGTGGAGCTGAGAAAGAACAGTGTCAAGAAAATCACCCCAACACCAAAGAGCAGAAAGAGAAGGATTAGGATCATATGAGGCAAAGTTATTGTATCCAGGGACCTGAGACTCCAAATTGGATCTAAGCCAGGCTAGATTCTACTCAGTGTGGCAAGGATGCCTGGGAGCAGTGTGGAACCATAGTTTTCCAGAAGCCTGGTTTGCAGTGTCTAATTGGTACTCAAAGCAGCGTCTAATACAAGATGTACAAGCCTGATAAAAACCAGGGTGGGGTTGGGAACCAGAAAGGAAAATGCAGGGCAGGGGATGTGCAGGTGGATGAGGGTTATTACATTTCAGCATGGTCATTGTATCCATTCCGCTCCTTGACACCCAGGAGGCCAAATTTACTTGGGCTATTATTGCCTCTGGAGTTGGAAACCACAGACATTTCATTAACCATTCAGAGCAAAAGAAGTTCCCATTATGCTTGTAGACTCTACACTGCTGGATGGTGCTGGGGGATTATGAGTCGGTTCCTGGCTGGTCATTTTCAACAAAACCATTACTGACACTATGACATGCTGATGATATTAGCGAGTATTTCTATTTTGAAATGAAGATGCTTTCTAATTTAATTTTTCAGAATTTCATATATGGGGTATAAATGGAGGCTATAGAGATGATTCCAGCAGCAATTTCATGATGTGCTAACATGATGAATCACACTTTCTGATAGGAGTGGTGTGGGTATAAGCAGATGCCTGGTTCCACAGGTTCACACCATCTGTGTAATCTCAGGTATCTTATTTTTCCTCTCTGAAAATATAGTTAATACAAGTAACCTACCTAATAAAATTATATATATATATATATATATATATATATATATATATATATATATATATATATATATACATACATACACACACACACATACATACATACATATATCATGCCTGGAACCCAGAAGTATGTTCTCAATGAATTTTATCAAATTTATCTCCTATTGATTTAAAGAACAAAATCAGAAACATAGTCTTGGTCCATGACCTTGTGTAGAATAATAAACAATATCTTAGGGCAAAGTATTGGCACTAGGTATTTGCATTATCAGAAATATTTTCACTAGTAATGTGCTATTATAACAATATTACAAAATAAGGATGTTAAAAAAGTCTGTACAAGGTCAGAAAGTCTTACTATGGCATATTGCTCTATTTTTGTTTTCTAGAATACCATATCTCTGTAAATAAAATCCCTCAGATTTTAGCTGTTTGAATCAACTTGTCATAATCAGTTTAAATCTTCTTTCAACTTCACATATTTTCTATTAGCTGAAAGAAACTCTCCAGGACATGGTCCAGGTGTTTGTGTCAGGATAATAAACCCTGGGTACATGTGCTGCTTGTTATCTGAATATTTTTTTAAGTCTTCTACAATATATGATGTCTGGACACCAACATAGATCCCACAACATTCCTGATAGGATAGTGAGTATTAACCTCTAGGTGAGTGTATCTCTGTTACAGGGATGCCATCTTCACTTGAATATGCAAGGAGACATTAGTGTGGGTCCCTAGAGAGAACAACACTGTCTGACGCTGAAGGATGAGGTAGAGTTCCATCTCCTGAATTTGCTCTGGTTTTCTTCAATCATCTTGTCACAGGCTTGTTCAATCTATCCATATCTTTGGTACTTACACTGTTGTCTTCATTGTGTCCCTGTCTCCAAATCATCTCTTAATCCATTTGCTGTCCTGTTGCTACAGTAATCTTGCTAAAGGTTATTTACCTGATGACCTTACTTTCCTGGGCAGGACTCATATGTTCATTCACATCACATGAAACATGCTCACATTCCTTGAAAGGCCCCTTCTCTTTACCACTGCTCCCAGACTGGCCTCAACAACAACCACCAAGCCATGCTGGCATCTCTTCAAAAGACTGTATCCACCCCACCCCCAGTGGACTCTTGGAACATCTTGCCTTCCTATGGTTTGGTGTGTGTTCCTTCTGTGGGATCTCTATTCCTTCCTCTATGGTTCTGACCTGCTGTTCCACCTTGGTAGGTTTTCCAGCATGTCCTCCTCTTACAGCTCATGCACCTCTGACAAGCCCAGTTTCTGCCACCATCCACATTTATTTTATCTCTCCCCAGCACCTGGGGTCATGTCTTACATACAGTGTAAACTCCTTCATAATTCCTGAGCACCTGCACACACAAATGCACACAGGTATGGATGAAAATGTAGACAGTTCTTCCCTTTATACTTACTCTGTGGTACAATTAATTGACCTGTGGGATTACTATTTGGTAAATTAAGTTTCCATTAAAAACATTATCAAATTAAGTGACTCTCAATATTACCATTACAATTTATTTTTTTATGAGTTTGGACAAAAACCGAATAAGTCGGAGCAGGGGTTGTGGCTTAGTGGTAGAGTGCTTGTATACCACATGTGAGGCACTGAGTTTGATTCTCAGCACCACATAAAAGTAAATAAGTAAAATAAAGGTATTTTGTCCAACTGCAACTAAAAATTAAAAAAAAAAAAACTGAAAAAATCACAAACTATTTGTATTTTTTTCAAATATTTACTCCCAGGCACTTGCCATTTCATTTTTAGCAGTGCCTTTGAAAAACTACATTTTGTTGGAGTAAACTGGTTCTTCCAAATCTCTCTCAATAAATTTATCCTTTGAGCTTATTTTGGCAAGGCAAATAGATAGTTGAGATGCTTACATATAAGGAGCAAAGAAGAAAAATAAGTGTATTATCATCTACGATTGAGCAACAATATTAGTATATCCAATTATTATAAGGTATAAAATTAATAACAAAAATATTAGGTCTTTGTCTTGATAGACTAAAGTGAAATTAATTAGGTGTATCCAAATAATAATTCCCACCTGCATATTGACTTATTAGAATATAGCAAATGTTCTGTAATTTTTTAAAACTTGTTGACTGAGTAAATTAACATGTGGAATATGCAGAAGGCTGAAAATATAATGCTGACAGGAAGAAAAACTCCAGCTCCAAAAATACAAATAAGAAAGTGAGTACAAAAGATAGGTGTGGTCCAATTCTCCAACCTCAGCCTCCTGAGCTCTTTGGATTACAAGCATGTGTGCACCTGTCTAAAAGAAGTGATTGTTTCATGGAAATTTTTTAGAAAGACACTCAAGACACTCTATTACTATTCAAATAATTTCAGATAAACATTGCATTAAATAGGGGAGCTATAATGAGAGTCTGATGTCTGGAAGGGTACTATATACCAGGAGCATATGCATTCTAGGAAAAATCAGAGACAGAGTATCCTGTGGCTGGTTGGTGAAATACCAATCTTCCTGCTCTGAATCCTCCCGCTCTGCCTGTTGGCCAGATAGTAGAAGAGTCTATCCTCAGCTCTATGAAAGGACATACAAGTACCTGGGGTATAAAGAAGAATCACAAAACTAAGGTTGTTTTGACAACAACCCAGTGTATTAAACTAGAAATAATTTCCCATAAATTAGTTACATTGAAAATTTCAGCATCATATGAATCCAAATTCTGAAAATAAAGTAAAATTCTTCCTTTTTTCTTTATGTAATTTTTATGCATTTTTTGAATACATCAAAGAAATTACTGTCCATTTTGGTTGAAAAAGAAATGATATTTTATGAGGATTCATTTATAAATATTCTTGCTAGGAATGGATTGATTGCACTTGCTCTGAGCAGCTGACATAAAACCATATCATAGCCCTAAATCCAGTTTTTCCTTCCATGAAGAGACTGTGACCACAAAGACACAGCCCTGAGGAAAATCATATGCTTCATTAGAAACAAGAGCCTTCCCAGATGGAGCTCCTGAGACAGCAGTGTGTTCTCCAGGAACATGCCCACATTTAGCAGGGAACTGTTCCTGGTTTTCTCAAAGTGGAAGGAAGGAGGCAGGGAGATGGGCAGGAAGCAACAGACAGAAGTACATCTATATCACAAAACAATGCAAGAAAATTTATATGGCAGTTTTAGAATGTCCTAGTTGATTATTTGAAACACCAAATACCTACATCTTGGCAATGGCATTTTTTTTTGTTTGTTTGTTTTTCTATTTTATTATAAAGTAGGGAGTCCCTAGCTTAATAGAAGGGAGTCTAGCTTTGTAATTTTTTTATGTTGCTTTAATTATCCTCAGTCAAAATTCTCAAATTACCAAACATTCATTCTAAGATAATAAAAATGAAAACAAATTCTCATGCAATCTTTGTCTTGTCCTCAAAATTCAAGTTGTTATAAATTTATGGACAAATATGATAGTAAAGTTGTTAAATTCTTGTATTTAAAGTGATATGGTCATTTAGAAAAATATACCTCTACATAAATGATCACCTGAACTCTTTCAGGACTTTTCTACATTTTAAAAACTTTGTGTAGCAATTTTCCAATATTTCAACAATAATATAAGAGAGAAAGAATTATATAATTTTCCCTCTATTTTCACTGGAGAAAACTGAGGTATTGCAGGGCAAAATTTGTCTAAAGTTTATTCAAAATAGATTATTTGTTCACACAATAAATATGTTGCTCTATGAGGTAGCATTTGGAAGCAATATTTATAGAATAAAACTATGATTTTTAAAATTAATGTTTGTTATGCTTTAGATCTGAGGTGACTCCCAAAAGTGCATGTGTGAGGCAATGCAAGGATGTTCACAGGTGAAATGATTACAGTATGAGGATTATAACCTAAAAAGTGGATTAATCCACCGATATGGATTAATTAGGTGGTAACTACAGGCAGCAGTTAGGGTGTGGCTGAAGGAAGTAAGTTACTGGGGCCATAACTTTGGGGTTTATATTTTATCCCTGGGAAGAGAAATATGCTTTCTCTCTTTCTCCTACTTGCTGTCAAGTCTTGAGCTGCTTTCCTCTGCTATGCCTTCCACCACCATGATGCTCTGCCTCACCTTGGGCCCAGAGCTATGGAGTCGGCTAATCATGGACTGAACCTCTAAAACTATGATCCAAAATAAATATTTACTTCTCTAAGTAGTTGTTGTCAGGTACTTTGGTCACAGTGACAAAAAAAAAAAAAGAAAGAAAAAGAAAAGCTAAAACAATATTATTTTTAATTGACAAATAATAATTGTATACATTTAAAAGGTACATATCTATAATGTGGAATGATTAAATCAACATGATTATAATCATATAATTAACAGTTAATTTAGCATTTACTAGATACACACACATACACATACACAAATATACATATGCACCCTTGAAATGTGTTTGGGTTTCTATTGTAGCATAATTAACAGAATTATTTTTTTTTTTTTCCTGGAGTGGCTGGTCTTTAATTTCCTTGGGCCAGAACTACAGCCCTTCCTCTGGCTCTCAACTGCAAGACTTCAGTCAGGCTGACTTGCTGGCTTAGAGGCCCATGGAAAAGAACACATTCATCCTGACCTGGGCCATGGCCCCTGGCTGTGAATAAGCTAGAGGGGCTGTGTCAGACTTCCTCCTTGTACCATTCCCTGGGTACCAACCCCCAGCCAAAGCTTGTCCTCAGCCCAAGTCAACAACAAAATTTCTTCTGTCTACTGCAAATTCTCTGTGGAATTTCTGGGGGCTCTCAGTACCCCTGCAGCTTTCTAGCTGCTTTCCATGTCCTCCTCTTCAGTCCCCTGCTCCCCAAATCCGGGGCAGCCCTTCTCCCCACAGTGGATTTAAGATTAGGTGAGGGTTAGCCTAGCACCTCCTTGATGAGCAATACTTTGAGACTGGGAGTGGCATAGGGGTAAGGCCTGCTTCCTGCAGGTCCTGGAGCAGGGACTCTGAGTGGCCTTTGTCCAGACTTAGGTGCCAGGGGAGCCAGGCATGAGCCTCTAGGAAGGGTGCCAGGAAAGAATGGGGGCTCTTTTCTCCCAACAGCTGCAGGGTCTTCTCACAGCAGGCCTAGGCCTCCACAGGGTCCTCCAGCTCCTGGTGGCACACAGCCAGCCAGGCTAGGGTCAGCAGAGGACAGTCTGGGCCCAAGTGGGGCATCCAGCTGGGTCTGCAGCTGTCAGGCATTGGCCCAGAGTGCCAGGGCCTCACGATAGAAGCCGGAACAGGTGAGGCTCTGTGCCCTCTACAGCTCTGGCAGCACAAAGAAGTCCTGCAGATCTGGGACATGGCGTAGCTCAGGCACGGCTTGCAGGTGGCCCAAACAAATGTCCAAAGGCTCTGCTAAGGCCGGCAATCATTTCTTCAGTAAAATTCTGGTGCAGGCCTATAAGGGGGGAAGGAGATGGCAGCCATTGGGCCCCAAAACTGCAGCTGCAGGTTTCGATGCAGCTGCTCAAAGTCTGAGAAGCGGCAAGAGATCTGGGCTGGCTGGCGATCTGGTAGCCCTGGACACATCATGGCGAGGGTGTAGAATTGGAGCGCGGGTCCTTGACAACATTGGCGCTGGTCACCTAAAAGAGCACCCGCCAGAGTGTCTTGAGATTTCTTCCAGAAATCCTGTAGCTGCCGGGCCACGAATTGACTGCCTCGCTGCCCATCAGGTGAGGGACTCCGCTCTGTCTTCTCGCGTTGTCTGTCCAGGGAGACAGTCGGGCCGGCCTCCTTGTTGTGCTCAGCGCTGGTGAAGCTGAGGGTGCTGCTGAGACAGGAGGACAGGTCCTAGGCGGTGGCATCCTCCAGCTCGGAGGTCTCTGGGAACTGCTCGGCCTCTGGGCCCACTGCCACCTCACCTTCGCTTTCCAGGGTGTGAAGCAGCTGGTGCAGGAGCTGAGGCCATGGCACCCTAGGGGGAGCAGACAACACTAGGTCCAGGGCGGGGATGGGAGAAGGACCTCTGCCAACAGAATTTTTGACAGTTAACAAAATTTTAGTAATTCATGTGAACAAGTTTGTGAACAAAAACTTTTTTTCAATTTCATGCTTGATTGCCTTTTAACAATTTGAATATGGAATTTGAGAATTTTATAGAATCCAGTAACTTTTGCATTTATACTAACAGATTTTTGCCCTTTGAAATTGGTATATCAAATTTATGCAATCAAGATAATCTCCAGCTGGTTTTGCTACGGATAGTTAAAATCTTTAAAACTGAGTATTAAGGGCAAAATCATTAATAATAAGAGTCAACAGCCATTCATCCCAGTTGTGACTCCCAAGCACTCCCTTGATTGGGATTTGGGGTTTTGCATTGTGTCTTCTCACTGTCCCACTCTGTCCAGTAGTAGTGCCAACCTCAACCACAGAGCACACTGTAGACACCAAGACTAACCTTGTGCAAACTGCAATATCATGTTGCAGGGAGCTGTTCCCCTGCCTAGTCCAGGAGTTCATCACTGCACAGATATGGAGGTTGATGACCCAAATCTGTGCATTTTCTTCTTTGGAGTTCATGGTCTGACTTCCTTGAGTACTTTAGTACAAAAATACCCTCCACGGGTATCCTAAGTGCTCTGGTTTGATGGGGCTCAGAGTAAGTTTCAGTTAGGAAGTCAAAATTTCAGTTGAGGAGGTGAGGAATTGTTAGTTTTTAAAATGTTCCAGGTGACTTATATTCATTTCCAAGTTTGAAGACTATTGCTTTACCTTCAGGGTTCCCAGATTCCTGCTGGGATCCTGGGATTGGCTAAACAGGTACAGTCTCACTACCCTTCAGCCCTTTAACCAGAAGGTCTCTTGAATTCTGACTCCTTTATGGGCAAGTGTTTCAGCATGTAGAAAAGACTTTCCTGGCTGTGTGCATCAGAGAAACCATTGTGATGCCTGTTTCTTTGAATTTTACTGCATGGAATTGTACAATTTTGACAATTCTACAGACATTATTTTCTTCTAATGCAGGTATGTCCTCAACTTCTAATTTGTGGATTCCTTCTGAGACATTTCTGAATGTGGTGGCTTGTTGAATTTTACTAGCATTCTTATTTAAGCAGGGATAGGAGTGTCTTCAGAAATGAGTTCTAAAAGGGGGAGCTTCTCCTGGTAGTTGGAGAGAAACCCTTTTCTCAGTCTGCTTTTCTGCCTCCTCTTATCACTTATCCTCATACACCCACCTGGAAAATTAAGACCCCTTTGTTGTCTTCTTACAATGAATTCAGTTCTTCAAATGCTTTGAATTCAATATATGTCACAGTTGATATAACTTAGATACAGAGGTTTTAAAATATGTATGAAAAAACTCTCCAACTAAAGTCCTGATCAGTTTAATCCAGGAAGAACTTATTCAATACCTACTGTTTACCAAGAAATATTATAAAAGCCAAGGAAATAAAGTTACATACTGGTTCTTTACAAAAATATGCTGATCCTGTAAAATGTAGCTGGCAATTCATTGAAGTGATATTGGTTTTAATTTTAGAACTATACTGCTCATTTAGGATCTTCCTTCTGGCAGCCTAACCTATGAACCTTGCCTGAATGTTGGCTGGCTGGATTCATCTACTTGCCTGCATAACAAATAGGCTAAAAAAGATGGAAAAAAAGAAAAATGGATTTTATGCAGTTTGATCAAACTGGGGAGAATCCACAAACAGTGGAGCCTATCTTCTTCCTCTTAGTGTTAATAGTTCCACGTGATAACACTTTTGCTGAATAGAAGTTTTCAGTGGACAGGTGAGAATAAGAATTGGGATGATTAAAATTTGCCTTTCAAGCAGGCTGAAAATCTTTTCTTCATAAGGTACTGAACAGGAAACAGGACAGTCAGTGAGAAGACAGCAACAATTCTTCCTCCAGAATTTTGATTTTTCTAGAGGTTCTGTAGAATCACATGATTTTAATTATTTTAAAATCAGGAAGCAATATACTTGATTCTTTCTGTTGCTAGGCCAAATAGGCTCTTAGACATGTAACTGGAAAAACAAATTAAAAAAAAAAAAAAAAAAAAAAAAACTTCAGCTGGTTACAATTTTGAGTTCTTCCCCAGTACACTCTTTTAAACCATAGCCTTTTTCCTTTGCTTGGTCTTATTTTTTTAATTTTTTTTTATTGTACATGGTACTGGAAATGGAACTCAGGGCCTTCAACATGCTAGGCAATTGCCCTATCACTGAGCTACATTCACAGAGCTTTTTAAAAATATTTATTTATTTTTTAGTTGTGGTTGGATATAATACCTTTACAAATTTATTTTTATGTGGTGCTGAGGATCGAACCCAGAGCCCTGCATGTGCTAAACAAGTGCTCTAACGCTGTGCCACAAGCCCAGCCCCAGTGCTTTAACTTTTATTTCTAACTGAATTCACAGCATTTGGAATAAAATCTTAAATAAATCTTTAAAAACAGATTTTGTGTTTTTCCCAGGTTTTCCTGGAAGTTCAAACCCAGATATTTCACAGGAAGTTTTTTTTTTTTTTAATAAAAAAAACAAGTATGTATTCAGCTAAATGTTTTCAGTCGTTTGGACTTCACATACTCTAATTTTTTTTCTCAAAAAGTATGTAAGGCACATCACAAATGCTACGATCTTAAAAAGGAAACACTACTGTGTGAATCTACTCCACTAAAGGGAACTTGAGACATCATTAATTATAAAATCAATTATTGTTTTAAGTTCATACCAAATGCAATTTAATAAGAGTTTCAATTGATGGGCACTAACTTGCTATCTTGCAACTCTTAAATGGAAACTGTTCTTGTAGAGTTACCACATTATTTATAATTAAAAGTGAATTCTTAAGCATTGAGAAATAATTTTACAGGCAACATTAGAATCCAGATAAATGTATGACATATCTGAGTTAAGGCAATGGCCAGAAGCTGGATGTATAAAGTAATTCTTGAATACAATGTTAAAATAGGAAAGGAGCTCTAGATGTGAAAACAAAAGTGCTTTCATTTGAACTTGGCTTATGGCTCGAATAAGTCCTCTACATTTCTGAAATAAATATACTAGCCTAGAACCAGGAGTAATGTGCCCCTTTGGACCTTGTAATGCAAGATATAACCATAGTATATCACTCCAACCCATGGTGAATTGAAACATAAGATCTCAGAAATCATCCTTGCTCTCCTCCTCCATTGTATATTTCACTGGGGTTTGAGAGTCATGGAATTAAACAGTTGAATCTGGCAAAGTGGTTTAAGCTTTAGTCATGCTAAATGGTGCAAAGTCTACCCACATAGGATGGCTGCATTCAGGGACAATGTGGGACTCTTGCACAGCATGTACCTTTAGAAGCAAGTGAGGGCACAGGTGGACAGGGATGCAGTGGGGCTGGATTCTGCATAACATGGATTCTGTGTGCCAAGTTTATGAATTTTGAATGTGCTGTAATAGGGATTTCCACATCCTCTCTACTGTGTATGTTAGAACATTTATTTATTTCCCTTGGTTCAGAACTGGAGTCCAAATTAGCAAGGACACTGGGAATCTGCTTGATTATGGATGGAAAGCCAGTTGAGAGCACAACCTTGGGAAATGTGATCTTTGGTGTTCACAAGTTCTCAGAGGCCTTCATACGCCACCAGCCATCAGGAATGACAGATATTGGAATTACAGACTAGTCCCAAAACTCTTTCCTACTAATATAGAAATGATCCTTAAGTATGCAAAATTCCTCCTGAGTCCAGATTTTCTTTCTGGTCCACACAATGAGAGCCACTCTATGAGTGGGCCTTGAGAATAGGCACCTGATGGCATTCAAACTGTCATTCTGAAAGGAGCAAGAAAAGTCAAAGTTCATGGGGGGAGGAGTTTATATACATTCTCTTTTTCAGTCCAGAGAATAGGTTCCATTTTGATGTGTTGAGGAATGAAATACATGAATATTCTGAACAACTTTTAAATGTAGTTCAGTAAATAATGCATGCAGAAAAGATATTATTTATATGCAATTTTGTATACACAGAATTTTAAAGTACTGATGAAAGTAAGAACAAATGTATTACTGAGGGGCTGTAGTCAACCAAGGAAGTCTGTCCAGAATTGTTTTTCATTTGAGGGGATATGCAGATTAAGTAATTCTAAAAGGGGTCAAGGGCCTGGAAAACTCTCTTACTGTCTTACTTAGACTGGAGGAACAAGCAAACTATATTTTCCTCAGCTGCAGGAAGTTCCAAATTTCTAAGATTTCACCTGGAAAAAATAAATATATGTAGGCAGGTAAGTAGGCAGGTCGGTAGATAGGTAGGTAAAAACGTTTTCTAAAATTCAGAAGCTGAATATTGTAAAACTGTTTTTGTCAGGATCAACAGGCCATTTCATCAACAGGCTATTGATGAAAATGGCTTTACAATATATGCAAATACTGAGACAAGGATTAAGGGTTTCATAAAAATGAATTTGATGTATAAAAATGCCTGCAAGAATATTCCTAACAGTCTGATCTGAAATCAGTTTAAATAATGAAAAATCATTATGCTTTTTTTTTCCTTTATAAAGCACATTACAGCTAATTAGAGTTTTTCCTTCAGAAAACATGTTAATGTTTCAAAAACCTAACCTTGAGTCTATTTTCAGCTGTGCACACTAAAGCTGATTTCTTTTTTCATAGAATCACTGTATAAGTGGTTATTATGCTAAGAAATAAAAATCACTTTAGCCTAACTATGCTTCTGATATTCAGATGTTCTTATATGCTTATTTGCACCAATCTTGGTTTTTTTCTTCCCTAAGTGATAAATGGATGGTGTTTACAATTGTGGTCCTCTCACTTCTTAAAAACAAATATCTGTGAATAATCCATGTAGTTTGGAAGCATTTAGGATTCATAAAGTTTTTTATAGAAGTATTATTTATCTGGGGCTGGATTTGTGGCTCAGCGATAGAGCACTCACATAGCACAGGCGAGGCCCTGGGTTTGATCCTCAGGACCACATAAAAATAAATAAATAAATAAATAAATAAGATAAAGGTATAAAATAGAAGTATTGTTTATCAAATTATTGATGATAATTAATTCAATGACTACTGAATATTTTACAATGATGCCAGAGAAAGGAAATTACTCCTGGTCCTACTAACTTTTGCTTCAGCAATCTTAATATACAACAGTAATATTTCACATTGGAGACAGCAGTGAGTGGAGATTTCCAAGGGCAACTGACTCTTCATCTTAGAAGGGCTGGTAGTGTAGAAACAGCAATGTCCCCACAGAGATGCTCCTGTCCCAGGGCCTTACAGTGGATAGGCACCTTGTTTTGAACACAAGCAATTTCAGCTGACTGGGGGAGTCAAATCAAAATGGCAGATTCTAATGTCTCAAAATCAGGGTTTAGAGAAAATGGTCATTTTGAAAATGTATCAGTTTTTGAGTTATCTGTATAAGCTTCTACTTCAAGTGTTTCCAGGTCCTGCATAAATCACACAGACTAACAGCCCTAAAATCACACAGGCTGACAATCACATAATCCCATCCTGGTAAGGATCCTTGCTTTTGTTGGATTTTGTCTTTTCTTTTGCACAGGTCCCTATAAAAGAAGCAAAAGCCAAAAGACAGGCAGAGGTACTGGCATCAGGGAGCTAGGCCTTGGGAGGCCATGGAGGCTCAATGAGGGTGTCTTCCCACCAGCATGATCTCTGGGGAGCCTCCTATTCAGCTCTGATATCTGGGAGACCCCACTGTGGAATCACACACCTCTATCAAAGTCCCAAAACCTAATCAAGGCCAATCTCTCCCGAGCTACAAGCCAGAGGAGGGTTCATAGGCAGATGGACAGTTAATCAATGACATCTAGAGAACAGGCCTTGAAAAGCAGGAGTGGCCAGTGTATGCCACAGTGAGTACAAGATGACAGGCTCTCCAGAAAAACAGAGATATGCTCTAATGCCAACTGATGACCACATCAGGTTGGGGGCATACTGAATTCCTTGCCTACAACCCCAGCTGTTCCACATGGCATATGCCTCATCCAGCAAGGCTGGCCTTGGTTGGGAGGACCAGTGCTGGGGGCCAGACTCAGTCAGCTTACCTCCCCAGAGCTCAAACACTCAGCAAAGTAACACTTTAGTGGAACCTTCTGATCAAGTAAACTCTTATGCAGAAATTCTAAAAGTAAAACCCATAGCAAGCAGTATCAGCTGAGCAAGCACTTACATTATGTGTGTGTGTGCATGCATGTAAGTTCACTGTGTTTCAAGTGTGTCCCCCAGAAGTTCAAGCACTGAAAATATAATCCCCAAAGTCATATACTGATGGCATTTGGAAGCAGAGCCTTTGGTAGGATTAGATGTGGTCTTGAGGGTGTGGTCCCCAAGAGAGTGTTGGTGGTTTTCCAAGAAAAAGAAAGGAGACCTGAGCTGGCACACTTGCCCTGTCCCAGCAGGTGATGTGTGTGCTATTATAATGCAACAAGAAGGCCCTCATAATTTGCTGGCACTACATTCTTAGACTTTCCAACCCCCAGAAACATGGTGAGCCAAATAATCCTTTATCCTCTTTTACAGGTGGGGAACAGATACAGGGGATGGAACTAAGGGCCTTACACATTCCAGGTACCAGCTCTCCCACTGAGCTACAGTATTGATATAGCATCAGAAAAGGGCTACCAAAGCTGCCATAACCAGTACCATGGACCAGGAGGTTTTACCAACAGTAACCTGCTGCCTCACAGTTCTGGAGACCGCAAGTCTCAGATCAAGGAATTGACAGGGTTGCCTCCTTCAGAGGGCACTTAGAGAGACAGTATCAGGCCACACTCTTGTTGACTTAGACAGCCCTGTCCCCTTGTGTCACCTTCAGTACCTTCTTCCATATCACCTCCTTCCAATGAGTGTGTCTGTGTCCACTTCTCCTTTTACAAGATACAGTTCTATTGTTTGAGGGCCCTCCCTAATGACCTCATCTTAATTTATCACCTCTGTAAAAACTATTTCTACAAATAAGATCACAATCTAAAGTACTAGGAGTTGGCACTTCAACATATCTCCCCACCCCCACCTCAGGAGGGCCTTAATTCAACACATAACACTCTAATATTCTCTTTATGAAAAAGTCAAAACGTGACTCCATCTTAATAGCCATAAAAACTGGATACTGCATTTCAAAAGACACCTATAATCCTGTTTCCACATCCACATTCTTTTATATTTTCTGTATTTTGCTTTACTGTCAGAATATCAAGATGATTCAGATTTTTGTGACCACTTACACAATTCATATTTTGTGTAGTAAACTCCGAGGTTCTGGAACTATACAAAGATGTCTACTTCAGTCTACATCAAAGCAAGCTATATCCAGAGATGCCCATGGTCTCAGTATTGGTCTGGCTAAAAGTGAACTTGAATGGAGGTTTTCCAGATATCTTTAAGTATGTCTAAAATGGAGTGTGCACCAATTATTTTGCAAAACCCAGATTCCCTTATGGGGAGTCTGAAAACCCACAGAACTAGCCAAGCCAAATTTCCTTCAACACCAACCTTCCATTTCCCTGATTGTTCATAAGATGTCCCAAAGATCTAAATGTGCCCCTAATGAGTTTATAAATGGCCAGCATTTCTACTCAACAAACTGATCCCACCTCTTCCCTGCCTTCCCCTCAGGTCAGAACCAGACAAGGACATTTTATGAAGCAAGGTGGAAGACAATGAGGGAAAGGCACTTACCATGTCGGCAACCTCCTACTCATTTAGTCATCCCCCAGTATCCACAGGGGATTGGTTCCAGGACCCCTGAGATGCCCAAAACCAGGGATGTTCAAGTCCCTTACAAAAAATGGTGAAACTGCATATAACCTGCACTCATCCTTCTGTATAAGTTAAATCATCTCCAGATTGCTTATGTATCATCTTATTTATATGGATTCACATACTATTCAATGTATGGCAAATTCAACTTGTTTTTTTAGAACTTCCTAGAAGTTTTGGTTTGTTTTATTTTATTATTTATTTATTTATTTATTTTTAATCTGCAGTTAGTTGAATCTGCAGATGTGAAGGGCCCACTGAATTCCAACTTATAGAGATAAATGCTTTCCCTGAGAGCTTAATGGAAGGATACAATATGGTGATCACTAGGCATAGGAGGTGAAAATGGTACAAAATACGCCAAACTTTTTGTTCTCCTATGAATGTGGCCTCCTCATTAAAATAAATAAGTAAATAGACAACTGCAGGTAAGAGAGGAGCTGACCTCCTCATCTCCCCAGGTGACCCCTCCCCATCACTGAAGTGTCCCTCCTAACAATACTGGGGATTAAGCCCCAGGTCAGATGCACTGAGCTACATACTCAGCAGCCCCTCCCCCTTTTTTTAAAATTTTGTGACAGGGTCTTGCTGACCTCAAACTTAGAATCTCCTGCCTTAGCCTCCAGGGTAGCTGGCATTACAGGCATTTTAACATCTTATTCTTGAGGTGGCTAACAATGGATAAATGGGGAGAGAAGTGAGAGTTATATGCAGTGTAAATCTGTCATTCTATAAATTTGATCTTCTCCCATCCAGAAAAGTACATCTTTGAAATATCCCTCATTAGAACACACTGGTTTCAGTATTCATGTTAACCACTATGTATTAACCCACAGTTGAGAAGGCACATGGTTTATTTAGCTCTCACTAAGACAGGTAGATGTTTCCAAGGTTGCACCATTACAGTGGCATGCACAAGGAATAGTTCTCATACTGTTCAGCAGACCACAGATGTGTAATTTTAAATGCTAATAAGCATTGCCAAATGGCCCTAAATGGGAAAATTTATGCACCACAATGCCACACTCCCCACACTGAGGTTTACACACTCTTACTTACTCACTTTTAACATCAGCCAATTAGAGGAGTCAGAAGAGCATAGGGTCATTGTTTTCCAAACAATGCTATCTTGATAATATAACCAAAAATTTCCTATAAGTCAATGACCTTTTGTATGTGTTCTTCTGCAATCTACCCAACTACTATACCTTTGTCCCATTTCTTCCCCATTCTTTTGGTGCTGGAGACATTACCCAGGGCCTGGCACCTGCTAGGCAAGCACTACCACTGAGCTACACCCCCAGCCATTCTTATGAATTATTTGCATGTCATGGATGTTCATATCTTCATATGCTCTCATTGTTGTAAACACTTTATCCACCCACAGCCTGAATTTAAAGTGAGATATCAAAACTTTCAAACCCAAAAGCACAAAACTAAGTATTTTGTTGTTGTTTGTAAAAGTGAGGGAAGGATACCCCCAAAAGCTAAAATGCCTTCCTCTCTTCTTTCTCCTTTCCCCACCCTAATGTCCAGTTTATTCTAATAAATCTAGGGCTCTAAGAATTGTGGAGAATGGCCCATTCCATGGTATGATTCAGTATGCTTCTCCTGGAGGAGTACCAGGAGCACACACCAAAAGATGGTTCTGGGGAGCAAGGAAACTGGGAAGCCTAGAGTAACCAAGGCTGAGCAGAATTTGTTCCCTCTGGGGATGTAACCACAAGGTGCTATGAGCTTAACTTTCCTATATCTGTGTGCAATATGACCTTAAGGGGAGTCAGAGACACTCCAAGCCTCCAAGACAGGAGCCCCAAGTTGTGTGGCCAGGACACAGGGGGTCCACACAAATGCAGAAAAAAACAGTACTTCCAGGAATTCAGAGCACAAGGGAATACTAGGGTGTGGCTAAAGAACAATTTGAACCGGGGCAGGGAGAAGAGGCAAACACTTGGAAAACCAAGGTAAATAGGATGCCCTATGAGTGAAGGACCCTTTCCAGATGGCTGGAAAACTGAGGAAGACCTGATATCACATAAAAAGAAAGACTGGTGGCTGATGCTGTTGTCTGTAACAACAGTACTACAGTACTGTGATTATGTGGGGGAAAAAAACAGTTCTGTCCAAACTTAATTCTTACACACTTAAAGGGGGTGGGGAAGTTGGCTGTCTAGGACCCATGAAGGAGGCCAGGGGAAATGAAAATAAATAACAGTATATGGTCACTATTGAAGCCAGGTGAAAATATATGGGTGTTCTCTTTTAGTCTATTGTTGCTGCTATGACAAAATATCACAGACTGGGTAATTTCTAAACAATAGTATATTTCTCACAGTTCTGGGGCATGGGATGTCCATGGTCAAGGTGCTAGTAGGTTTGGTATCTGGTAAGAGCTTTTCTCTGCTTCTGAAATAGCACCTTGTGGCTGCATCCCCAGAGGGGACAAATTCTGTGTCCTCACATGAAGGAAAGCAGAAGGGCAAAAAGGCCTAATATGCTCCCTTTAACCTCATTCCTAAGAACAAAAATCCAATTCAAAGGTTGAAGTCCTTAGGACTTCCCAAAAGGTACCATCTACTGACATTAGGACACTAGATAGCAGGTTTCCACATATGATTTTTGGTGGGACACAAACATTCAGATCACAGCAGGGTCACTGTAATACTCTAATTTTAAATATATAGGAGTTTTCTGTAATAAAAATTTAAAGGGGAAAAAGTTAAAGTTCTGGCAATCCAGACAATAGACTAAGACTGAGATTTTCAGCCCCTTCAATGAAATATTATCTGGCCTCAAAGACACCTGGATCCTGCTCCTCCCTGAATCCCTGTGAGATCACTTCTGATAAAATCTAACAATCTGCATCTTCTAAAACAATGTGCCATGATTTATTTCATTGCACTGGTTTTAGCTGTACATTTGTATCATTTACCACTTTTTCTAAAAAAAAGTTTTAAGGGGTTGATGGACGACCTTGAACCCTCAAAAGCGAGATGGCAGTTCTCTTGAGGCTGGGTGTCCTCTGTGGTGCTCAGGGAGGCCGAGCTCTATTCCTCTGAACCCCATTGGTCAGACCTGCTCAGGTCTCAGCATTTCTCCAGGACCAACCTACCCCATGAGGGACTAGAACACAGCACATTCACCTGTCACCAAACCGCCATTCTCGTTCCAAGGCTGCATCTGTTCACTGGACTAGTGAGAAGGTTGTCAGTGTTTTGCTCCTGGGCCTGCTTCCAGCTGCATATTTGAATCCTTGCTCTGCAATGCACTACTCTTTGGCTGCAGTCTTCACTATTCATAGTCACTGGGACCTTGGACAAGTTGTCACTGATTATGTTCATGGGGATGCATCACAGAAAGCTGCCAAAGCAGGCCTTTTGGCACTCTCAGCTTTAACCTTTGCTGGGCCGAGGTTATTTCAACTATCATAATGTGGGCATCTGCAAAGCTGTTGCCATGCTGTGGAAGCTTTGACATTTTTGAATTGGGAATTGATTGTATGCCTCTGCCTCTGCTCTGTCATTCAACTCACAATAAGGAGGAAATAACTGAAAGTTCATTGTTGGGCAAATCTTCTAATCACATGGTTATTTTAGAATTTAATTGTTGAGGAAGAGGTTTGAGAGGGAATGTATTCAAGAAATTATGAGACCTAGTTCTGCATTCTAGTGAGTTAATGGGGTTGTCTTCAAGTTCATGAGACTCACGGTATAACTAAACTTTATATATGAGTTTTTGCTTTTGTCAGTCTGTTAAAGAGAGTTTAGCTTTATTATTATCAGTATACGAGCATTTCTGCATTTGTCTTGGAAATAATGGACAAAGGGAAAGACAGTTAATTCATGACTTTGCAAAAAATTAGATAGTGTTTTCTTTTGCAAACTTCCCTATCTGTTCAGTTGATACTAGCTACTAAAGGTTTCATGTCCTAGGGAAACTTTAAAATTAGGAAATGCCAAAATCTCAAATTACATATTTCTGTATCCTAGGAAGGAAAGATTTGAGAGCTTCTGAATTTAGAGATGCTCAAGTTAGAGAAGTATTCCTTGTAGACATACCAGAATATTACAAATTCCAAACAGATATAATTCTCCAATGTGTTGTATTTGTCCTACAATAATCTGTTCACAAATATAAAACTAAAAATGATAATAAATTACTTTCCCACTGTGGGAATTGTAAAAAGAAAATGTATTCCATGAAAAGAAAATTTTAAAAATAAATAAAATGTTATATAATAAAAATGTATTCTACTCTTTTAAAAAAAAAAAAGTTTTAAAGCACTTTTTAACCTTTATTTTATTTATTTTTATGTGGTGCTGAGGGTCAAGCCCAGTGAATTGTAATGCATTACACTGTAATATGTAAATAAATTAAATAAATAAATACAGAGGGAAAAAAAGAGGGTTACTTATTTCATAGTGCACTCCAGATGGTTTATGCTTCAATGGACAGCGTTTTAAATGTACTTCTTCTTCCAGATCAAGTCATCTAAGAATGTTGATGTAGTCAGTATCTGCTTAAACCCAAGCACTGCCCGCCGCCACTAGGAAAGGCCACTCAACCATGCTGCCTCTGGTCCATTGGGTCAGCCAGAGTGGCAGAGAGGGCTTTTAGCATCAGGACATGGGAAGAGCTAAGTGCCCCTTGCCTGCAACTGTCCCCTAATTCTCACCTGCCTGCAGGAATGTGGAAGGAAAGTGTATACAGAAACGGCTTTAAGCATTTAGAGTGTCTCACACATTATTTTTCTTTCTTTCTTTTCTTTTTTTTTTTTTTTAGGTCTTAAAGCGAACCTTCTTGGCCTCCAGTCCTCCCGCGCCCCGCTTATCATCCCCCAAACCTGCAGGTTGCCTGGAATCTGGCCAAGGGTACTCAGACCATAGGTACCCTTGTCTGCACCAAGAGGACTAAACCGCTTTCTAGGGGCACCCCAGGCAGGTCTCCAACGCTGCCTTCTGGATCCACAGTCTAGCCCACACAAGGCCCCTAGGGGACAGGGTTTCCCCAAGAGAAAATGCCACCCACTGTGGGGCTGAGCCCCTTTGCTCCAAGTGGTTGCCTCCTCCCGGGACTTGGGGTCAGGGATGTTGCTGGAGCCCCTAATCCTAAGCGCAAGAAAAGCCACTTCAGCCACACTAGACGGTGAGGGAGAAAAAGACTTAAAAGGGAAGCCACACACTTCAATCAAGAGGCTAGAGAAAGCCTGGTCTCTGGACTCAAGAGCTTCGGGCTCCCAAAGCTCCGCCGCGGGCAAAAGTGGGTTCCCTGGGCTTTGTCCAACTCGAGCGGTTGCAGGGCATCAGCCCATGCTGGCGTTAGGGTACTCGGGAGCAGATGAGGCTACGGGGTTCCTGTGCCCTGCATGGGTAACTTCGGGGAGGAAGGACCCAGTCATGTTCTGAGATCCACCTGGCACTTTGGCGGATGCCGGTCTGGAGCTCCAGCGCACTTGTGCTCAGTCCCACATTAGCTCGCTCACCACCTCCAGAAAGCCTTGGAGAGGGGATCTCCGCCCCCGCCAAGCCCCGCCCCTGGCTTCTGAAAATACTCAGCCTTCCCAGAGGGTGGAACCAGCCCTGGGCCGGGCGGGCCCCCCCCACCCCCCCACAGTGTTTTTGTAAAGCATATTTTATCTCAACCATTTCTTTCTACAAACAACTATTTAAACTTTCCTGTCTCCAAAAAATCCAAATTCAGAAACAATAAGTCAAGGATTCCAGTTTTCACCAATAGCTACAAAAGTTACAAGTTCACAAAGTTTGAGTGTAGTAATCATTATAATGAAGAAACCATCTGAACTTCTAATCTTTTTGTCACAATGTGGGGGGCTGCAGGAGGAAACTGAACGGAAATAGTTTTTCCCTTTGCAGTTCACCATTTGTATAAAGATGATTCCCACCTGGCAGGTGATGATCTTGGGGAGGTCCAAGCTCTAATATTAATCTAGTATTGATCTCCTTAGTCACTGAGGAAAGTAAACCTCTCATGGTTTATTTTTCTCCATTGACACCAAATATGTGTTGTCTTAGCCAACACCAAATGTCTGACTGAAAATCAATTAGGTATCCCACAACTTAATTCCATTCTGACACTAATGACCCAGAGTTAGATTCAAACTTCACAGGTTTAAGGGATCAGAACCCCAAGACTGTACTGACTTTAGACACCAACTTCATGTACTGATTCCTGGGTGCTTAACTGGGATTTCTGTCTGACTTGCTACAAATGCAAGGATTTCCACAAACCCCTCCTCTGAAACAACTTGCAGAACTCTAGAGAACATTTTCACTTACTATTACAGGTTAATCATAAAGGGTGCAACTCAGGGATCACCCAATGGAAGATATATATATATATATATATATATATATATATATGTGGTTGAAGAGAATGAAGCTTTCATGTCCTCTCCAGGCACATCCATCCCCCAAGAATCTGGACATGTTCACCAGTTGGAAGCTCTCTGAACCTTGTCATCTAAGGATCATATGGAATTTTTATTATGAGGTAGTGAATGATTACATCATTACCCATTGATGATGCCAGGAAGTAGGGATAGGGCTGAAAGCTCCAACTCTAACCAAGGCTTGGTCTTTCTGGTGACCAGCCCCTAACCTGAAGCTATCTAGGGGCCGCAGCTACCAGCTACCTTATTGCCGCAGTCTGGCTGGGCACAAAATCACGAGCCACTCACACCTTGTAGATTCAAACAGCAACTCTTTATTCCCGAACTCTCACCGGCACTTTACACGCACGTTCTGGGGAAAATCCTCACTTCCACTCGGAAGTGTATCCCAAAAATACTCTCTGAATCCCGTGAGAACTCAACAGGAACTCAAGAAGTGGGCGCGCCTGAGGCAGCAGGATACTCCCTATTCTCAGCAGGATACACCCTAAACCTGGATCCGCCCTGGTCCTTGAGCAAGGTCACATTTCAAGCAAAGTCATTGCAAGTGACCAAGGCAAAGCCATTTCCACAATGGAGAGTCCTTCCTCTAAGCAACATGGGGTATGCTGGCAAGGAAATTGCCATGCATCATACCTACTTGGCTAATGGCTCTCAGCATCTCCCCCCTTCTGGTTAATTAAACAACAAGCAATGTGGCTTAAGGACCGTGCCTGGTAGGTTGTCCAATTCAACATATGGTTCTTACCCATCATGGGAAAAACTGACCTCTAGGCATCAGTCTCCTGTCTTAGGTTGATACCACTGCAATTGGATCATACCCGTCACAGACAGACTACCGGTCCAGCATACAGCCATACTTGTGGATAGGCCTATGCACCAGTGGGGGGGTGAGGTTCTTGCCTCACCTCTGTTGGTCCCCAAATTTAGTCTTGGTGCCAGTGGGGGGATAAGGTTCTTTGCCTCACCTCTATTGGCCCCCAAATTTTAGACCATCACTAGCAGAAGGGAGGAGGATACAGAAATGCCACGACACCAAGTCAGTTGACGGATCCTTTGGAAAAATTGCATCACTGGTGACACCATCAGCAAAGATATGACAGCACTACCACAATTCGCTGCACCAAATGATAGTTCACAATGCATACAAGTGATACATAGTCCAGGCAAGTTCTGCAAGCAGTTCAAAGCGGAGAAGTCTATCAATATGTCCATTTCCTCCCAAAGTACATTGAGTCCTTGATTGAGCATTACTTGTTGAGTTATATTCATTGATGCATCAGTTTATACAGTTTACTGTGATAGCTATCATAGAAGCTGTAGTTTGGTTTTATCTTAGTCTTCACAGGCACTGGGATGGAGATGGGAATTCTGGCAATGATGCTAAAGAGACATTATCCTGAACAGAATTATTAAATATAATGAAAAGGAAAGGTGAAAGTAAACAAACAGATCTATTAACCTCCTTTAAAAACAATCCTTAACAGCTGTTTACCTAATTTAAATTAAACCATTTAAATCACGTGAATAAAATTAAAAAAAAAATAATTCGGATCCATTTTTTCATGAGCGCTCCTCATATATGATATATGGACATACGCACACACAGACATATAACACAAAACACAAATGTGCACACAAATGTACAACACATAAGACAATAATAAAGGCCTTGTAGCTTTACCTAGGTGAAATCTCCATTGCAATGTTTTAAAACTCCACAGTCAAAAAAATAAAACTGATCAGAAAAACATTAACCTAGGTCTGTATGAGCTCAAAAAATAAAATAGAACTTTATGATGTGGGAAAAGGCAATAATAAAATAGATATTGAAAAAAGCATCCTGGCTAATCACTGTCGCAGATGTAAGAATAGCCAAGCTGGAGCTCTGAATATCAGCTGTTATGGATTTGAGTCAAATCATCTTCTTTTTGATCTGTAGTAATTGCTTTGGTTAATATCTCTGGAATCCAAATCGGCTGCTGTTCTCCCTGTGGAAACACACAAACAGAACCCCGAACTCCAGACAATCACTGGGTCAGGACCTTTCCATTGTCCTGTTAGAATATCTTTCCAAAGTACCTTAGGCTTATGTACATTTTTTGGATACATATGTCTTTCCACAGCACTAAGCCCTGATGAATTCAAATTTAAAAAGTTTAGAGTAAAAAGCGTTATTTTAAGTTTATCTTTGGGGGATATATACCCCTTTCCACTTTCCTCTTTTTGCTTTAATAAGTATATTTAATAGTTTGATGAGCTCTTTCAACTATGCCTTGTCCCTGTGGATTGTATGGGATTCCTATTATATGAGTAATACCAAACGATGAGCAAAATTGTTTAAAAGAGGTAGAAGTATAACCAGGGGCATTATCTGTTTTTAACTGTTTAGGAACGCACACAGTGGCAAAATTTTGTAAGCAATGAGCTATAACATCTTTAGTTTTTTCTCCAGCATGAAGGGAGCCCATCAAAAATCCGGAAGAAGTATCAACTGTAACATGTAAATATTTTAATTTTCCAAATTCTGGCAAGTGTGTGACATCCATCTGCCAAATATGGTTAGGTATCAGTCCTCTGGGATTGCTTCCAAGATTAACTTGTGGTAAAAAGGTCACACAATTTTGACATTGTTTTATTATATGTCTGGCTTGTTCCTTAGTTATTTTAAAACGCTTTTGTAAAGTATTAGCATTAACGTGGAATCTTTTATGAAAATTTGTAGCTTCTTCTAGTGTAGAGAAAATATGTATGTCATGTGTAGTTTTATCTGCTAAATCATTGCCCAAACTAAGGGCTCAAGGCAATCCTGTATGTGCCCTGATATGTCCTATAAAGAATGGATCTTTTCTGTCCCAGATTAGACTTTGAATAGTAGAAAACAAAGAGAAAACAGTAGAGGAAGGAGAAATCCTACCAGCATCTTCAAGGGATACTATAGCATTAACTATATACTGACTATCAGAAAATAAATTAAATTCAGAATCTTTAAACATCACAAAAGCTTGTAATACTGCATTAAGCTCTACCTTCAGAGCTGATTGTTTTGGTACTTAAAATGTAAAAGTTTGATCAGGGGTAACTACAGTTGCTGTACAATTATTTGACCCATCAGTGAATATATTTGGAGCATTCATGATAGGTGTTTTTCTTGTCATTTTTGGACAAACTACAGGATGCGAGGACCAAAAAGACAACAAAGGATTAGATGGTAAGTGATTATCAAATGAAACCTTAGATTTACACATGATTATTGCCCAAGTATTTAACTCATTAGTTAACTCATCAATTTGATCCATAGTATATGGAGTAATAATTTTATTGGGATAAATTCGAAACACTCCCTTCGCTACTTTTATTCCTTTGAGTATTAATTGTCCTACAGCCTCAGGATACCTAGTAAGAATAGTGTTAGGAGAATAAGATAAATGTATCCACAATAATGGACCTTCTTGCCAAAATACTCCTGTAGGAATATTTTTTGTTGGTAGTACAATAAATAATAAAGGCAAACTTATATCAATTCTATCCAAATGCATATTTTCCATATATGTTTCAATAATTTTTAATGCCTTTCTTGCTTTAGGAGTTAACATGAGGGATGAATTTGGATCTGATGGACCTTTTGGAATATCAAATAAAGGTCCCAACTCTCCTGTTGGTATGTCTAGATAAGGCCTTATCCAATTTATGTCTCCCAATAACTTTTGAAAGTCATTAAGTGATTTGAGTTGATCTACTCGTATTTGAATTTTTGGTGGATGGACCATGGTTGAGGATAATAGAACTCCTAAATAATTAATTGGAAAATTTAATTGTACTTTATCTATTGCTATCTCTAAATTATAATTTTTAATAAGTTTGTAAGTGTGGCATAACATTCCAGCAATATGTTTTTATCTTTATGTGCTAATAATACATCATCCATATAGTGAAATATTTGTAGTTCAGGATTTTGATTTCTAAGTGGCTGGATTGCTTTGTTAACATAGATTTGACACATAGTTGGATTGTTAGCCATCCCTTGAGGGAGTACTTTCCATTCATATCTCTGATAAGGACCTTCATGATTTAGTGCAGGGATAGTAAATGCAAAACGTGGACTATCCTCAGGATGAATTGCAATTGAAAAAAAAAAATCTTTAATATCTATAGCTAAAACATGCCAGGTTTTTGGCAAAGCAGACAATTGAGGAATCCCTGATTGAGCAGGTCCCATAATAACCATCCCATTATTAATGGTTCTTAAATCTTTCAATAATCTCCATTTACCAGATTTCTTTTTGATGACAAAAATGGGAGTATTATGGGGAGATATGGAAGGTTGTATATGTCCCTCCGCTAATTCTTGTTTGACCAGATCATGGGCTACTTGTATCTTTTCTTTAGTCAGGGGCCACTGAGGAACCCACACTGGTCTTTCTGATTTCCAAGTAATTTTGATTGTCTCAGTGGCCCTTTCTGAAAATCCAACCCATGTCTGTCTGTTCCTTGATCTATTTGTATTGGTGCTGCTATACCTTGTTCTTGTTCTCCTAATCTTTTTTCTTTCCTAAAACCTTGTCTATCCCTAGTAGTGGGTGCATTAGGATTGATGTTATTTGTTAATGTCAAACCTAATTGATCTAGGACATCTCATCCCCATAAATTTATAGGAAGATGATCCAATACATATGGCTGTATAGTTCCTTCACATCCTTCAGTATCCTTCCAATCTAATATCATTGCATTTCTATGGGGATTAGTCTCCACTCCTAGGCCTCGAAGCTTTTGAGTGGCTTGTTGTAATGGCCAATGTTTTGGCCATTCTTGACGAGATATGATGCTAAGGTCAGCACCTGTGTCCAGTAGCCCATTAAATTCATATCCTTGAATATTTAGTTTTAGCATTGGGCGAGAATCTGAATTTAAAGACAGCATAGCCCAATCTACACCTGTGGAGCCTAATCCCCTGGAACCTCTTTCTACACTACGACTAGAAAATTTAATATGTAGGCTGGGTATTATTAACAAATGTGCTATTCTATATCCTGGTGAAATTACTGATATACCTCTTGGAGACCTAGCTATAATTTTTATTTCACCTACATAATCAGGATCAATTACCCCAGGACTTATCATAAGTCCTTTTAGTGTAGATGAACTACGTCCCAATAATAAGCCTACTGTTCCTTGGGGAAGAGGTCATTTTACTCCTGTGGGAATGATTTGAACTCCCATCTCTGGAGTTAGTACTGCTCTGGCAGAGGTGCAGATGTCCAACCCTGCGCTCCCTCGGGTTTGTCTGATGAGGGATTTAATGGACAATGTGTCCTGGGCACTACCCTGATGGTGTTGCAGGGTTCCTCCATTGCCCCGTATATTTGTGGTTGTGGGCCCCGGAGCATTGGGCCCCCCAGTCCGTTTTTTGGCAATGGAGCCCGATGCCTTTCCCCACGATATTGTGGGTAAATACTTGGTCCTTGTCCATTTTTTGATAACGGAGTACCCTCTATGGTGGTTTGAGAACGGCATTCATTAGCCCAATGTCTCCCTCTATGGCATCGTGGGCAAATATCTATTTATTTGATACCTAGCTTTGTTAAACCCTCCTCCTATGGGGCAACTCCTTTTAAAATGTCCTGTTTGTTCACAATTGTAGCATGTTTTTGGCCTGGCATCTAAAGCCTATTGTACTGCTGCCATGACTTGCCCTTGTTCATTAATGTCTCTACATAATTTAATATATGTGTTTAAATCTTCATGTCTCCATGGTCTAATGACCTCTCTGCAGCAACGATTTGCTTGGTCATCATAAGCCAGTTGTTTTGTAAATGGCATTGCTTGTTCTGTATCCCCAAAAATTCTGGAAGCCGTTTGAATAAGCCTGTCTACAAATTCAGCGTAAGGTTCATTAGTTCCTTGTATTACCTTAGATAATTGTCCTTGTAAATCTCCATGTCCTTGTAAAGTCTTCCATGCCCTAACTGTGTCTGCAGCAATTTGTGCATATATAGCAGGATCATATTCAATTTGTTGCCATTGACCCTCATAAGGTCCTTTTCCTAACAACATGTCTACATTTCTTTGAGGGTAACTGGCCGCTGCATTTCGCCTAGCTGTCTCCGTGCAATATTCCTCATTGGCAACCTTCCATAACAAATATTGTCCTCCATTTAGCACAGATTTACACATGCTAGCCCAATCTGCTGGCGTCATGTCCAAGTTAGTAATGGACTCGACCATGCTTACCATGAAGGGTGCTTGGGGACCATAGGTTGTTACAGCCTCCTTTAACTGCTTCACTGTTTTAAAATCTAAAGCATGGTGAATTAGCTGCCCTCCTACCTGTTCAAGTACAGGGCATGCTAATCTTTGAGGTCCTGTCTCAGGATCCCATTTATCAACTACGGAGTTTGAGGGCCACTCAGCTGTCTCTATAGGTGGGAATGTTGGTTGAATTACGCCCTCTGGTGATAAAACGGATTTAGTAGCAGCCTCCTGTTGTAGCCTTTTACTTAATAGCCCCTTTTCCTTTAAATTTTCTTCCTCTGTCTGACTAGCTCGAGAGACCTTCTATTTTGCTTGATGTAAAATGTCTTTCTCCATGGTCTGAACCTCTAACGATTTAATAACACCTTTTTGGTTTGTTTTTACTAATTTCTAATCTAATATAAAGATAACGCAACCCAATAAGATAACACAAAACAAAACCGAAACTGAATGAAACAAAAACGGAATAAAAAAATCATAGTATTAATTTTCTCTTCCTCAGGGCCGACAAACTTCAAACCTTGAGCCAACCATTTTTCCCAGTTTGCCTGAGAAATTTCTAGGGATAGGCAGCTTGAAACAAAAACAAAATAAATCAAAACAAGAACACATTGTTTTTTCAAATGGTCACCCATTCTCTCGCCTTCCCTCAGGGGCGAGCAATTTCACTTACCCCAAAGCTTCAGATGTTCTGCGTACAGGCCACCAAATGCCACAGTCTGGCTGGGCACAAAATCAGGAGCCACTCACACCTTGTAGATTCAAACAGCAACTCTTTATTCCCGAACTCTCACTGGCACTTTACACGCACGTTCTGGGGAAAATCCACACTTCCACTCGGCTCTGTATCCCAAAAATACTCTCTGAATCCCGTGAGAAGTCAACGGGAACTCAAGAAGTGGGCGCACCTGAGGCAGCAGGATATGCCCTATACCCAGCAGGGTACACCTTAAACCTGGAACCGCCCTAAACCCAAGGAGCGGGATACTCCCAATAGGGAGAATACTCAGCAGGATACATCCTGAACCTGGATCCGCCCTGGTCCTTGAGCAAGGTCACATTTCATGCAAAGTCATTGCAAGTGACCAAGGCAAACCCATTTCCACAATGGGGAGTCCTTCCTCTAAGCAACATGGGGTACGCTGGCAAGGAAATTGCCATGCATCATACCTACTTGGCTAATGGCTCTCAGCACCTTATGAGCAAAAATTCAGATAAAGTCTAACAATTTGGTATAAATGACAATTGATATGCATCACAGAAAATTCTGTTTTAAGAGCTCTGTGCCAAGATCTGGTGACAAAGACCAAATAAGTATTTCCTATTATACCACACATATGGTCACAATGTTTTGCTGATGGGTCAATCAAAAATATTAATTCATATTTTTGGGGGAAAAATCAATAAAATCAGGATGTATTTTTATCACCATTTGTTACTACTTCATGATTGTTGTGTTAAAATACTAATGTCACTAAGTTTTTTCTTCAATGATATTTCATACCTGTATTATTTTTCAAAATCCCTTTTTGAGATAATTTATTTCACAGTCTTAAAAGCGATATAGCCTGATATGGTGGTGCATGCCTGTAAACTCAGAAGGCTGAGACAGGAGGATCACAAGTTTGAGGTCAACCTCAGCAACTTATTTGAGACACAGTCAGAAATTTTTGTAAAAAGTAAGTAGGGACTGGGAATGTAGATTAGTAATAGATCACTTGACTAGCATGTGCCAGGCCCTGGGTTCAAAGATCAGTACTACAAAATAGAAACAAACAAATAAACAAAAACTAATGTATAATCTCTTTCCCCTTTGAATCAATGCTATAGTTTAAATGTGAAATGTCCCCCAAAGGCCCTTCCATTAAAGCTTAGAATCCAAGGTGGTGCTACTGAGAGATGGTGGCACCTTCAAAAGGTGGGGTCTAGTGGCAGGTTCTTAGGTTACTGAGTATGGGCCTCCAAAATGGATCATGGGAACCTGAACTATTCCTCTTGCTCTGTTATAATTGCTATTGCTCTACCACATGCTCCTTGCCATAGGCCCAAAGCAATGGGTCTCACTGATCATGGACTCCAAAATTGTGAGCCAAAATAAAACCTTTTCTCTTCATTGGTGATTATCTCAGGTATTTGTTATAAAAAAAAAAAAAACTAACCCAATAAACAATCGCATGTTCAGAGATGGGGTTGTGGTTAAGCAATAGAGTGCTTGCCCAGCACATGTGAGATGCTAAGTTCTATCCTCAGCCCCACATAAAAATAAATAAATAAAATAAAGATATTGTGTCCAATATAATAAAACAAATTAAAAAAAAAAAACTTTAAAAATCACGTTTTATTGGGCAATGCTTAGACATACAACTGCTCTCTTTAAAACATCTCTGAAATATGTAGAAAACTATGGTTTCAATAATTAAAGCTACTGGAAGCCTGAGACCTAAAGTGAGCAGCCTTACATTTACCCTACGTTTTTGATATATGTTAGGGAATGAATTGTGTTTCCCAAATCCCTCCAATGGCCTTTAGTGAAAGCCAGTCCTGCCAACACCTTGATCGCTGATTTCTGGCCTCCAGATCTGTGAGACAATAATCTCTATTTTTTAAGGCACTCAGTTTTGCGTACTTTGTTATAGCAGCCCCAAGAAACTAATGCAAATAATAAGTGGGGCACAGAGCAAAGATGGCCCTCTCAAATCCTACTTATCATAAAATAGTTAAACAGCACAAAATTGTCTAACATAAAATTATCTTAACTAGACTGAACACACACACACACACACACACACACACACACACACACACACACATTATTCTCTCTGTTAAGGAAAGAAGGCCACAGTTCTCTCATCTCCAGAAGGGATTGATGGTCCATTGTTTCCCTAGTAGATATGAATGTGCTTGCTCCCTGGGGATGTCCTATGCCATTTTTGAACTTTCATCAAAAAGAGATCCAAAACACCCAGGAAAAAAAATGGGTCTTCAAACCTTGGTAAGTAGTACAGGAGTGTACAGTTCTGCAGAGGGACTGGAAGTCTTTTTGCTTAATAAACCCCACCACGCTAGGTTGTGAGATGTCCTTGGTGACATGATAACTGTAGGACTCTCCAATAAAGTTTCTTCAAAAAGTTTTTAGGTCCTACAGATATGCAAACAAAGCCTTCCTCTTACTGTGACTTTAATTGGATGTGTGGGACCTAGGCAGTCCTCAAATGTGAGGGTATAAGGAATGCTCAGACAAAGATGAAGGTTATAATTCCTGTCAAAATTTAAAAGGTTGGTGGGTCTGGAGTTGTAGCTCAATGGTAGAGCACTCACCTAGCACATATGAGACACTGGTTTGTTCCTCAACACCACATAAAAATAAATAAATAAAATAAAGGTATTGTGACTAACTAAAACTGTAAAGAAATATTTAAAAAAAGTTTAGAAGGTTGGTGTATAGCAGGAGGAGATTTTTTACATGATGTTGCCTCTCTCATCACCCCATGAAGATGCATGGAACTTCTCTCCATTTAAATTTCTTTTTTAAAAATTTGGTACCAAGGATTGAACCCAGAGGTGCTTAACTGCTGAGCCACATCCCTAGCCCTTTTAATTTTTTTATTTAGAGATATGTTCTTGCAAAGTTTCTCAAGACTTGCTAAATTGCTGAGGCTGGCTTTGAATTCACTATACTCCTGGCTCAGCTTCCCAAGCCACTGGAATTACAGGTGTGCACTACTGTGCCCGGCTGCTTTATATATGTCTTAGCAATGTTGTTAAGTACATATAAGACTATGAAAATTTAATTTAATTGGGCTATACTTGGTTTTGGCATGATATTTGATAAACACCGATAGTACCAGACCTAATAAATATTCCTTTGTTACTCCTTAGCAAAATACTCCAATTTTGGTTAAAGCAGCAATGTATTTGGGTAAAATTCTGTAATTCCTGTTTCCCTTGTATATGTAGAAGTTATATTTATAACTTCTGATATAAGAATACTCCCTTCCTGGCATTTCTTTTCTTCTAATCTGGAGTGCAGGAGTGAAACTGGGTGGAGGTAGTCATGTTAGGATCTCGAGGAAGCCATGAGGATGGCAGAATTCAGACAAAAGAGGCTGTGATATGGCTGATAGCCTGCATCTGAGACAAAATGAAGCTTATAATTCATGTCCAAGTTTAGAAGGTTGGTGTATAGCAGGATGAGATGATTACATGATGTTGTCTTTCTCATCACTCCATGAGGATGCATGCAACTTCTCTCCATTTTAAAAGCTCTGGTTTGCCTGGCAATGTTATTTATGTTATTACAACTAACTCTTTCTGTAGAAGTCAACACTGTAGCATTTCATTAAACCCACTTAAAGTCCTAGATGATACAATATAAAATGGCCCAATTCTCTATTTTTATGCTTTATTGCTTTTTCCCCTTCTATCTAGTTATACATAAGAAGAATTCATTCTGATATAACTAGACAAGCATGGAATATATCTTACTCTAATTAGTACCCCATTCTTATATATGTAACATGACGGTGGGATTCACTATGGTATTTTCTTATAAGAACATAGGAAAATTATTTTGCATTCATCCCACTGTCTTGCCTTTTCCTATCTCCTCTCCCTTTCATTCATTCCCCTTGTTCAATCTACTTAATATTCATTATTCCCCTCTCTGCTCTTATTGCGGACTGGCTTTGACATATCAGTCTAAACATTCAAACGTTAGCTTTTGAGGACTGGCTTATTTCACTTAACATAATAGTTTCCAGATCCATCCATTTACTTGCAAATATCTTTAAGTCATTCTTCTTTAAGGCTGAGTAATACTCCATTGTGTGTATATACCATATTTTCTTTATCCATTAATTTGTTGAAGGACAACTATGTTGGTTTTGTAGCTTAGATATTGTGAGCTCAACTGCTATAAACATTGGTATGGCTGTGTTACTGTAGTATGCTTATTTTAAATTTTTTGGATATATACCAAGGAGTGAGATAACTGGGACAAATGGTGATTCCATTCCACGTTTTTCTCCATACTGCTTTCCATACTAGTTGAACAAATTTACAGTCCCACCAGGAATGTTTGAGTGTACCTTTTTCCCCACATCCTTGCCAACATTTATACTTACTTGTATTCTTGATAATTTCCATTATGATTGAAGTGAAATGGAGTCTCATTGTAGTTTTAATTTGCATTTCTTTAATTGCTAGAGATGCTGAATATTTTTTCGTATATATTTTGACCATTCATATTTCTTCTTCTGAGAAGTGTCTGTTCAGTTTCTTTGCCCATTTATTAATTGAGTTGTTTGGCTTTTTGATATAAGTTTTTTGAGTTCTTTATATGTTCTGGAGATTAATGCTGTGTTTGAGGTGCAGTTGGCAGATTTTCTCTCATTCTGTAGGCTCTCTTTTCTTGTTTTTGATTGCTTCCTTTACTTTATAAAAGCTTTTTAGTTTAATATCACCCCATTTATTGATTTTTGGTTTTATAAAAGCTTTTTAGTTTGATGTCACCCTATTTATTGATTATTCGTTTTACTTTTTGTGTTTCAGGAGTCTTATTAAGAAAGTCATTTCCTGAGCTGATATGTTGGAGTGTTGGGTCTACCTTTCTTCTAGTATGTGCAAGGTTTCTGGTCTAATTTTTAGGTCATTCATCCACTTTGAGTTAAGTTTTGTGCAGGGTGAAAGGTATTAAATTTCATTCTAGTACATATGAAATTCCAGTAACACAAACATACACACAAAAACAAAAAACAAATAATCCAATAAATAAGTGGACTGAACAGGCTCTTAACAGAAGACATATCTGTGAGACAATGCAAGAAGGTTTGTAGGAGAAAGGATTGGATTATAACCTTAACATAATTAGTGAATTTATCCATGAGGGCAAATGGCATGGTAACTGAAGTGGTTAGTTGTGGCTGGAGAAGGTGGGGATCAAGGGTGTGGTTTTGGGATTATATTTGCATATAACCCAAATTCAGAGGCTCTTTCACTGACTCATGATTACTATGTGAGCTACTTCCCTCTGTCACACACTTCTACCTTGATATTCTTTCTCACTTTGAATCTTGCGGAATGGAGCAAGCCTTATATGGACTAACAACTCTGAAACTGTAAGCCTCCAAATAAACTTTTCCTCTCTATAATTTATTGTTGGGTCTTTTAGTCACAGTGGTAAAAACCCCATTTAAAAAATTACATCTTCTAACCTTTGATGTCCTAACCTTAAAATCTACTTTTTTTGTTTTGAGTTTGAACCCAGTATTTTAACATACTCTGTACACAAACTCTCATGGAACTGTTTTCCAAGCCCTAACCACGGATTTTAGATTGTATTTTATTATCCATTTAGATCTAGAGTTACTTTTCATAGGGCTAGATGTAGACCACTTTATTGCTCTTCAAATTAAAAAAAAAATGCATGTTTATGAAATTGTCTTTGTGTTTGGTTCATATCATGACTTTTTTTATCTTTATTATTGTATTACAGTTTTAGAATATACATCAGTGTCACTTAATGACACTGCTACTTCATTTATTTCTCTACAGCATAGATTTTGGTGGTATTTTATACATACTTTTCTTCACAGATGAATTTTATTTATTTATTTATTTATGTATATTGCTTTACATTTCCTCTTTCATTAAAAGACAAGAATGCTCAAATTTGATGGAAATTATTATAGATTACATTGAGAGAAAATTCTTGTTTTTGTAATGCTGAGTTTTATCTAAACACATTATGTGCATAATTGAATATTTTATGTGCTTCTGTAAGTTTTTATTCCTCTGTAAAGTGTACATATTTTGCTTTACAACTTCTATGTAATTTGTGAAGTAATATGCAAATGTGACATTTGTAGAATACTGATGTGGTGATTTGTACTGTTATACTAGATGTACTGTGGGAAAAAATATGTCTGGGCTTTAGCAAAATTCTTCCTTGCACTTCACTATTTGTCCCTTTTTAAATGTACTTTTTTAAAACTACCTGCCAGATTTTAGCTGTATAGAACAATACTAATGTATTTTTATATGTTACTATGTTTTACAGAGACATATATTTCAATAAGTCAATGCTACTGGTTGGAAATGATGATGTATATCAATAGTCACATAATTTTGACAAAGAGTTGCAAACTTATACTCCATCAGTAGTTCATTATAAATTTTTATTTTACATCATCATCAATACTGTTTAATTTTATGTATTTGTTATTTTATTCTATAATTCTCTAATTTCCTAAGGTGTTGACCTTTTTATGAGTATTGAACACTTAGATATCACCTATATAAGGAGGCTATTCAAGATGCTTGCTGTTCTCCTCTTGGTGTCATATTTTTAAAGTTTTTGGTTATAGGTGAGGTAATTATTTCATCTCATCTGTCACTTTGTATCTTTAATGGTGCCATTTCTTGAATTGATTATTTTAATGCACAATGTGTTTATTGTTTTTTTTAAATTTTTTTTATTTGTAGATGGACACAACACCTCAAATTAGTTCATTAATTTTCATATGGTGCTGTGGACAAATCAAGTGTCTCACATGTGTGTGGCAATTGCTCCACCACTGAAACACAGACCCATCTTCAATTTAAGATTTTTTTTAACATTTTGTTTTGTGTAACTTTGAAAAAAAATTCTCTATTTTCTTTGTTATTTTTGGGTTTGAAAACAATTGTGTCATTCTATTCAAAATTAGACCCCAGTATTATTGTTGTTTTGAGACAGGGGCTTTATAATCACACAGACATGCCATTGTTCCAGCAGCTTCCTTTAGAAAGGATATTATATTATCAGCAGTGGAAACTCTCATTTATCACTGTGTAGTTGGTGTCTTTTTAAAGATTCTCACTTCAGTTTCACAGTTCTATTTATTTGTAATATTTAAGGTGTACACTGATTTCTCTAAGTCCATAATATACGGTAATGTGTGGCATAATGGTCTTTTGGTCAGTGATGGAAACTATGTATAATGATATCTAGCTACAACCTATAGCCTAAGCTTGTAGTAATATAAAATCTACATGTCAGTACACGGTATGATGTTTGCAAAAATAACAAAATCACTTTTGAATGCATTTCTCAGAATGTATGCCTAACACCTAAGGAGACACCTTTGTACACATACTATATATTACAAGTAGGGACATACTTAGTATATGATTATTATATTTCATATTTACCAGAGCTCTTTCAATTTTATTTGTCATATTAAAGCACAAACATCTGACATTACTGACAAGCTGGGCATTAGTTTATCTTGAATATCTTTTAATTTTGTTATTTTACACAAATTTGCTATAGTCTCTTTCTCTCTCTCTCTCTCTCTCTCTCTCTCTCTCTCTCTTTCTTTTTGTTTTTTGTAAAATTTGCCTTTTCTAAACTACAGAGATTCTCAGAATTAGCTAATGAAGTTTAGATAGTTTTAGAAGTCTAATTAAGTTTTTATGTTTTCTTTTTAAGCTCAGCTTCAGATGAGGGTAAAGGGCCTAGTAAAAAAAATTGTATAATCTTATTTTTGCATATCTGTTTTTTCCAGAAGTAGAATTGGTGGTTCATAGGGCATGCCTAATAAGATACTGCCAAACCATTTTTCAAAGTAGCTTTATAAAGTTATGTTTCCAAAAGCAGTGTTTGACAATTCCAGTCATTTAACATTTTGTAATTGTTAGGTCTTTATTAATATGTGTATGCCTTTATTGTCATTTTTTTAACATTCTGCTGAGTATACAATACTCTCTGCATTCTGAATGTTAACTTATCTCTCATCATATTGACATACATGTATATACATATATTTACTCATTATTTGCAATGTTTTCTCCCTGTTAAGTGCTTTTTAAAACCTCTCTTTTTGTGGGACTGAGGTACCTGGGATTGATCTCAGGGGCACTCAACCACTGAGCAACATTGCCATGTCTATTTTTTTTTGGGGGGGGTATATTTATTGAGAGGCAGGTTCTCACTGAGTTTTTTATTTTCTCACCATTGTTGAGGCTGCCATTGAACTCATGATGCTTCTGTCTGAACCTCACCAGCTTCTGGGATTAGAGGTATGCATCACCACACTTGGCTATTGAAAAATATTTTGACTGTTGTATTTCTTTTTTGAGATTTTTTTTCTTAGTCATATGTACTATCTCCAGTATTCTTCACTACAAGACTTTTTACTTGAAATGTGTGATAAAAACATTATCTCTATTTCTATGCCTTTCTTTCATATAGTCTTAATTACATTATTTGGTCTACATTATTCTAATTCTGATAAAGTTCAACATGTGTTCATAGTACTTCTTTTTATATTTTATTTAATTTTAATAATCAATTTAAGAAGATTTTTCCAGTAACAATATTTTTTCTGTAAAATTAATTTTTTGAATTTGAATCTATTGATTTTCTGCATGAGATTATAGAGATTATATGTTTGTTTGTTTATTTTATTTTATTTTATTGTATTTTTTTGGCACAAGAGATTAAATTCAGACATACTCTACCACTGAGTCAAATCCCCAACTCTTTTTATTTTTTATTTACAGATAGGGTGTCACTACGTTTCTTAGGGTCTCACTAAGTAGCTAAGTCTGGTTTTGAACTTGTAATCCTTCTGGCTCAGCCTCCCAAATCACTGAAATTAATGGTGGGTACAGTTACTTTTGGTGGAATGAATATATATATAATTTATTTGACCAAGCAGCTCTGTTTGGAATATTGGTAATGATGTAACACAGCAAAAACTACATTTTACATCACATTTCTACCATATCAGGATTTGCAAATACACACCTCATTGCACTTTTTCAAGTTTAGTAAAGTATGAGTACTTATTTTAATTTAAAAATTAAAAATGACATTCTTAGAGCTTAGCATGTTTTCCACCAATAATAATTTATCAAAAGAGTGTGTTTCCAGGTAAAGTGGTGCAAACCTATTTTGTCATTGGCTGGGAAGGCTGAAACAGGAGGATTGCAAATTCAAAGCCAGCCTCAACAATGATGAGGCCCTAAGCAACTCAATGAGACCCTGTCTCCAAATAAAATGCAAAATATTGCTGAATGTCCCTGAGTTCAATAACCAGTACCAACAACAACAACAAAAAAAAAACAATACAACAATATAAAAAAAGAACAATACAACAATACAAAACAAACAAAGAATGTGTAGACTCGGTAAATGACATTCACAGATTCTTCCTGTGGGGTTTTTGATTCAAATGTGAAGAATCTCATTTCCTGAGGAAATGTTACACAAAGAGCAAAGTAGAAATACCTAATAAATGCTGAGAAAAAAATATTCAGTAAACATGTTAATATAATGTTGATAGGTAAAAACCTAAAACAGAACAGATAACTCCTTGTAGTGGGAGAACTCCAAAATATGATTGGCCTTAGAATTGGGTTATCATATGAATCAAATGTAAATTTTTACTGGAAAATATGAGTCACTTCCAGGGCAGCATCATTAAAGTCTTCCACACGATTTAAACAATCTATTTTGAAAATCAAAGTATGATACTCAAATGGGAATGTGTTTGAGAAGAAAATTTCACAGTGCTATTCCCTATATATTCCAGAGGAGAAGTTGGGATAGCTTAAGGATCTCAGCATCACGTTCTGTGCCAGGGGGAAATGGAAAAGGTAGTGTCTTAAAATTTTGTTAATTTGTCTTCTATGTAAATATTTTTAACACTATAGGGAAAGTAAATTCAATAAAACTTGGTGAATTTACTTATAATTAATTGAAATATAGTTTGAAATAATACATCAAACACCATCACACATTGTAAAAATAAGTTTAATTTTTTAATTTTTTTTATGTGTTAGGTGTTTAGTTAAATATAACAAAAATGAGTTTCTTACTATTGATTAAATTCCATAAGTATTTAAAAATCACACATTATTTTTACTTATTTTACCTGTGAAAAGTTTACAATAAGTAGCCACTTATTTATAATTTATGTATTACACACCTTTCCTATTAGGAAATAAAATATTGATTTTAAGAACAAATAAATTTTTGTGCCTTTATGTATTAGGGGTGTGTGTGTGTGTGTGTGTGTGTGTGTGTGTGTGTGTGTGTGTTGTACTTCAGTTGTCCACTGCTTCATGACACCCGGCCTGGAATAAAGATCCCATCATAAATGTTCCTTTGTATATTATTTAAATCAAATTATTGGGGCTCATATTACCACCAGATATAAAGTCAACAATGAGATGATGGGCTGAGAAGACTCACATACCTGAGAATTAAATAGAAAGTAGCGTAAAACCAAATGTCTAACAGAAAATGTTCACTCCCTTCATAGCATGATATTTGTAATAACTTTTTTCCAAATATATTTTTCCCCATATATCTTCACCATAACTCTCTTAAAGCCTGTCTTAAAAAGTAAACACTTCCACCTTTCTCCCTGGATCCCTTACAAATATATTATTACATGAGACCCTGTGGATCCAAGAAATAGAAGATGGTCCCAGAAACTTGCAGAAGGTATTTATGTTATTTTCTGGATCTCCTCATTATTTTTGGGTTCTTGGGCTCTTTTACATATGCTTGACCCCCAATTTGTTTGTTCCTACTACTCTTTCTCATAATGTGACCCTAAAGTTTCTTGGTTTGGAAAGAGGTGAACTTCCATTCATCAGAAATAGTAGATGCTTTGTCTTCAAGATGAGAAAGAAACAGTAATAAATTAGGTGTCAATATAGCTCCCTTTTTGATTCCAAATTTAGAGGAGTCACATTAAAAGCATTTCCAATTTATGATGAATATAAGGCTTTTGGTTGCCTCTTTGAATGCATAATTTTATATGTGTTATGTATCCTGTGATTTAAAAACTCTCTCTCTCTCTCTCTCTCTCTCTCTCTCTCTCTCTCTCTCTCTCTCTCTTTGCAATTATAGCCGGGCTCCTCTAAGCCTGATTTGTAATAGGTTTTTAGCTGTGACCTATAAAGATTTAACTAAAACAAAAACAAAAATAAAAACCAAAAAAACTTTATATTTTTCATACAGCTCTATCATGTAGATTTGACTCAAACACCCATTAAAGTGAATATTTGAGTAAACTGAAGACTGTGTAGAAATTTCTGTGTTTTTTTTTCCCAAGAATACCATAAGATAGGACACATATCTCTCTTCCATTTAGTAGAGAGCAGGAGCCTAAGTTACCAAAGTAGCAGTTAATTAACCCAGATGAGATTCCCATTGACCAAACAACATCCCATTTAAAATTGTCTACCTCTTTAACACTATTGGGTTTCTGGTCATATTCTGTTTTGTTTTGTACCTTCTTTAAAATAATCAGTCAACTCTGTTATAGTTGAAGTTTAGTTCACCTCACTCTTTTTTGTTTTTTAATGCACTAACATATTACTGCTCAATATCTTTTGAAAACCAATTTAATTAATGGCTACTTTTTTAAAATAGGGGATTATTTCCTCATAGGAAATAATAGGGCTGGTAAATTTCCCTTGTTTTCAAAATGAGGATAAGTCTTAAAAAATTAGTCTTGTGAATTGTGATGAAAATAATGATTCTAAGCATTCTATATAATATCCACATTTCCAAACTCTTTGTAGGGAGGAACATGACAATATTCAGGACAATAAAGTACATTCAATCAAAGCAGACACACAACTGTTCAACCTGGAGTGTTATCCAGATGATTCAGCACCACAAATCTATATATTTGAGAATCTCTGAAACACCATATATGAGAAGGTGAGTGAAGAATAAGTCCTCTAGTAGCACTGAGATTGGTTTTAAGTTTTAATGTATAATTAGTCAAATCAGGTGGGACTTGCAAGGAATCGTCTTTTTTCAATTACATGAAATGGAGCATTTAGACACTGGCTTCAAGTGACAAACGTGAATTTAAGGGAAATGATATTACAAAAATTTTCAGAACAAAATCATAGAAGTGTGGGAAGAACACCTGCACATACACAAAGAAAGAAAAATATATATATATATTTGCACAAATGTGAGGTTAAAGTTAGTGGCCCAGAAGAATTGTTGGTGGAATAAAATGATAACATGCAAATAATAAATTTGTGAGGTTTATTCATGGTTCTACAATTCTGGGAGATGATAACAGGGGTATAGTAAATGACATAGTTAAACTCTCTGAATGTGCCTCTTTACTCTCTACCTAAAATTGATTTTGAGTTTGGTGATTTCTGAATTTTCTCTGTTCAGGATATCAAAGGTAATGTCCTCTAACATTTTATCTCATCTCACATTTGTGGCAGATTTACCATCTTTTTCAGTCTGCAGACCTAAGGAATCATCTCACTTATTCTGGGAAAAGATCTGACTTACCTAAATCTTTGTTTGGAAGAAATACCTTATTGAAGAATATTTCATAATCATTTTTTCAGTACTTTATTTTTTCTATATTTTATTAGTGTGCTATAGTTTTTATTTTCATTGTCCTTATTTCTAATTATGTTGTGTCAGGGGCCACTCTAGAAAGGAGCCATGCACACACCTTTAAGACCCGAGTAAAGATGTGCTGGACTGATATTGCACCTATTGCAATGCAAGTGCACTTGCCTCTTTTTGGATAGAAAGGTACAGCTCTGGGAGAGAGTGTTCTCAACTGGAGTGGAGCTGCCGTCTTGTTCCTTTATAGTACTACTTCTGACCTTTTTTGGATAAAATGTTTCATGGAATCTCGCCTTGATTTTCCCCTGTATAAGAATAAAAAAATTCAGTGGCTCATTTTTTTCCATGGACCTCTAAGATCACTGTGACATCTGCATATTTTGAAAAGATTCTTCTATATTGTGTGCTTTGTTCACAATTTTCTTAAGTTATTGAAGTAGTCAGATTTTGTGTACTCAGCATAGGTTGTAAACTCAGTTAGATGATGATAATTTTGAACTTTTTTGTTTGTTTACTTATTTAAAAATATCTTTATTTATTTATTATGTGCTGCTGATACTGAAACCCAGAGCCTCACCTATGCTAGGTGTGCACTCTACCACTGAGCCACAACTCCGGCCCTAACCATTTGTCTTTATTCTTATGAGAAGGGTTAGTTTAGCTAATTTGCCTATTTGTTAATGGATTACATAATGTTTTGTGTAAAGTTTATTGGTTCTTTAAATACTCTAGATATAGAGGCCAAAGATTAGCTAGAATTTTTTTTTTTTTACCAATACTGTGAGTTCTATCTTCACCTTCCTAATTGTTTGCTTTACTGTGCAGAAGCTTTTTAATTTTATGTTGTCTCATGTATTAAGCCTTGGAATTATTATTGAGCTTTAGGGGTCCTATTGAGAAAGTTGTTGCCTGTGACTAAAAGATAGAGTGTCAGTGCTCTTTTTAAAAATTTTTTAGCTTTTGTGGCCACAAACTAAAGAAAACCTAAAGCCATCATATTAGCAAAGCTACAAAGAATGATTCTCTCTTAGAGCCTTTAGAGGTTTTATGACCTTGACACTACTTTAACACTAGATTATTTTCACAAACTCACACTTACGAGATTGGACTTATAGCACCCCAAATTGCAAAAGAAATCTCTCTCTCTCTCTCTCTCTCTCTCTCTCTCTACAATATAAAACCAGACTTTCAAAATGTATCTTTAATTGTATATGAACAAATTATTTTATCTTATTCATTTTTATGTGAGATATATATATATATATATATATATATATATATATATAGAGAGAGAGAGAGAGAGAGAGAGAGAGAGAGAGAGAGACCCTGTAATATATTTTCTTCTTTAAAGTGTTTTGGCAGTAACTTGAAGAACTTTAAGAGTAATTTCAAGCAACCCTGTATCCTTGCTATGCATTTTTTTGCCCATTAACAACTACTTCCTAACAGTACTTACTGCACTTAGTGATAAAGTCTCCTCATGATTTTTCAGGTTCACATTATTGTTCCACTAGGGAGAGGAACAACCTGTGTTTCCATTTTCCAGATAAGTCTAATCATCATTCTTTGTCAGAACAAGAGAGACATATTCCATTTAACACATGTTTGGTCATAAATGACCCTGGAAAGTATGGAGCTGTAAAGCTTGTAGCTGTCCTGAAAGAATTTCTGTTGTTTTTTCACAATGCATAATCCATCTTCTTTCAGTCCTGGTAACAAGTTCTCAGAATACCTTTTTAAAGATGCCTTGAAGATCTCCAAACACCACATTTTAAAAACATTATGTTATTTTAAAATCTGCTTTCTCCCTTTCTCTGGCACTCTCAAATCCAGCAATCTCATCATTACATGAAGAATTTTTTCAATGTCCAATGTATACTATTGGATTTTAGGATATATATATGTAAAATTGGAAAATCTTAGGCCCTTTGAGGTAAGTGAAATCTACTTGGATATTTTTTTTTCAACAAAATTACTGCATGTGATAAAGGTAAAAAAAAATTTATTTCAAGGAACACAGTCATACTCATAACCATGAATTTCAAATTTTTCTTTCTACCCCAGAAGCTGTAGTAGGTTGTCATGTATTCACATGTAGAGTCTAGAGTGGGCTTATTCATTGGCTTTACTACTCTAGCTTTACTTACTCATGGAAGTAACTTTCTATTTGAATAATTAACAAAAACTTTTGGCAATTAAAATATTATTTTAGTTTATAATCTTTGTATTTTCAAAAAAATCAAAAGGTGAATTTATTTGTTGAATTGAGCAAGATGTCATTGAACCAATAGGTTCTGTAGAATAGAAAGGGATTATTCACCAGTCACAGAGTGGTGCGAACCCCTAGTCAAACCCTTCTTCCTGAGTATATGGTTGAGGGGCATTTGTAGGATAAGGAAGCCAGTAGTCTGAGGCATGGGAACACACTGGAGTAGGGAAAGTGAAATAACTGGGGGTTGCACCTGTTACATCAAACTCAGATTTTTATTTGCCAAACATTCAGATAATGGTGGGCTCAGCATGCACTAAGTGTGAAACTTTTGACATTCTAGTGTCAGAGGGCACCATCATACAGTTGTGAAGGCCCAGTGAAGGATCAATAGATGGTGTCTTCTCCACATTCCTTGGAAACAAAGAGTGACCACTACCATTGTGATTCTATTGTTAGATGTTTCAGCAAACTATTAGTACACACTGCTCAGCTGGGTGACTTCCAAAATTTGAGCAAGAAGCAAGTAACAAAGAGTAGAAGAAGTCATAGAATTTTTCCAGGCTTACCCTGTTTTACTTGGAGGCTTCTTTCTGTGTTCGTCTTCTGTATTTGCAAATGTAACTTCACTAGTTTTTTATTGATGTCTTACATTAGTTTAATTTTCAGCTCAGCCCAACACCTTGTTGGACTTTTGGTGATGTTAACCTCAACTCGGTTTCTCCCACATTGCCTCTTTACTCTCTTGTTCTCTGTTTTCTAGAAAGCATCTCTAGGTCCACCCTACAGAAAGGAGAATTTGTATTATGCTTCATTTGTTACAGGGTGGGTATCCAGGTACCTGATATCATATCATCACAGCAACTAGAATATTTTGGGAAGGGTATTTTGAAGCTGCACAAGTATTCAATTTCTCCTTGAAGTTTTCAGACCAAGTTTGGTTTTTAATACTTTTTCTTGATTATAATGTTCTAATTAAGACTATTTCTCTTATTCCTTCTTTGTTTATTAATTAAAATTATTGTATATGAGGAAGACTTAATTATCTAAACATAAATTTATGTTATTGTGGATAAAAAGATATTTCATTAATTTGGCTATAATCAAATGCAATCATGATTAATTTTGTTAATTCAGCTAATAATGTTTGGTCATTGAGAGTCCTTTCAGTTGGCTCCCATATCATTTTAATAAACCAAACCCCTTTTTACTTTCACTAATTTTTTATGTCTACATGTCCTAGGCTCAACTTTTATTCACCCAGCCTTTTTCCTAGAATGCAGCACTTCTACTAGAAAGTGTTACTTATAAACTTAGGTCTGGCTTGGTGCAAGGTATTCTCATTGCTTCTACCCCAAGACCTCTCAAAGAGAAAACCAGAAAACATTTATATAAACTCACCAGGTTTACAGACAGACCTTCTCTGCAGTCTATTACTGGGGCCCTGAACATGATTTTCTAAATTATGGTGCCTTGGCTTCAATAATTTGAACTGAAGAACTTCTAAAGGACCTCAGAAGCAGTCTTTTTGATGTCTTCAGTCCTTCCTCCTCCTGCTTTTCTTCCCCACAAGGACAGGCTGTAGAAAAGAATGTTTTGGAGGTGGGTCATATATACTAGGCTTCATCTCTCAAAGATAGTTATAAAAGCAAAACAAAACAATAACAACAACAACAATAACAACAATAACAAAATATCTATCCTGCTTTCCACTCCCCTATGGGTAAAAGCTAGCCATAGAGAAATTCTCTGAGTTACATCAACTGACATGAGATTTTAGCACACTTTTTGTGGAAGTGGTCATGCCCCATGCCAGGGAGGAAGGATGCCACCAAGAAAGGCAAGAGCCTGGATAGGCCTCACTGGGTTACTCCTTCAGTTTACTCATATCAGTTCATTCTTTTTCTTTGTATAATTAAACTTCTACATGCTTGTTCATGCTTCATCAAAAAAAAAAAAATTAGTTCACCCTGGGATTTTCAGAATAGATCTGAAGGTTACCATGCAAAATAAAAGTTACATCAGAGAACTTTGTTATTTTCTCTTATAAATCAGCCTTTTCTTATGGGCATGTCAGCCTGTATGCTTTGTGATAGACAGGAAAGAGGTCATCTCTTTTGTTGCCCCTGCTAGGAAAAAAAAAAAAAAAACATGAGTGAGGAATTTAAATGAAAGAGTGACAAGATCAACTCAAAGTTTAGAGACTCTTTTGCCCTGGGGCTAGCTAGCCTAAGACGGACTGTATAATGGATCAGGACAACAGAGGGCAGAGTTTAGATCCCTGAAGAAATGAGTTTAACCAAAGTGTGGATATCAAACATTTTGTACTGATTGACCAGAATTCAGAGGCTCAGAGAGATTAAAATGTGGGAGTGGATCTGTCATGTGTGACCTTCTCCTCCACACTCTGGGGATTCAGAAGATGTTTGCTTCACCAAAACTATAAGAAACTATTTTGTGAGGGAAGCACAAAGATCCTTGAAGAACTCTATGATTGCTATTTTTTGCAGGCCAGACCTTACTGTGAGAGATGTGGTCAGTCAATTAGAAAATTTCAATGTGATGGGCATGATAGAATTAACAGGGTGCTTGTAGTTAACATAATGGAAAGTAAAGGGGAAGAAATGAACACAAATGTTCTGACTTCTGTTGACTCCTTGCATTGGCTAATTAGTCATGGTGTTTATAAAAGCCAAATAGATGGGAAACCCACTAAATTCTTACTTGACTTATATAAACAGAAAAAAATCATAGCAAATGTACAAATATCTTCTCCAGATCATAATAACAGAGAATAATAATTCCTCAATTAATTTCCATATTTAAGTCAATTTATAAATCCTGAACCCCTTAACTGAAAGGGAGATAATGTCCCTTTGAAGAAGGACACTGGTACACTACCAAAAATCTTTCTGTTAATTTTTCTCCCATATTTCCCCAAAAGGACCTAGGGCCTTTTAGCAGAGTAACTGCATTGGGAAAAAGGCATTGATCAGATTTTTCAGGGACCAGTAGACACAGGTTCTGAATTGACCTTAATTCCAGGAGACCAAGAATGTCATTATTGCCTTCCAGACTTATGGAAGTCAGGAGATCAATGCAGTTTTATGCAAGGTCTGACTTACAGTTTTTTTTTCAGTGGGTTCCTAAACTTATCCTGTGGTTATTTTCTGAGTCCTGGAATGTATAATCAAGATAGATATACTTAACACTTGTCAAAACTCCCATCATGGTTCTCTGACCTATGGAGTGTGGATCATTATGGTGGAAGTGAATAAATGGAAGTGTCTGATGTTGCCTATCTCTTGGAAAATACTGAATCTAAAGCAATGCCACATCCCTGGAGAAATTGCAAAGATTAATGCCATGATCAAGAACTTTAAAGATGAAGAAATAGTGATTCCCACAAAATCCCCATTTAACTCTCCTATCTGGACTGTGCAGAAGACAGATGGGTCTTGGAGAATGACAGTTGACAATTATAAGCTTAATCTGGTTGTGACTTTAATTGCAACTGCTGTACAAGATGTTGTTTCTTTGCTTGAGTACATTAATACATTTCCTGGTACCTGGTATGTGGCTATTGATTTGGCTTTTTTTCCCCTCCATCCTAGTGTACAACAACCAAAGGAATAAATTTGCTTTAACCTGGCAAGGCCAGCAATATACCTTCACTGTCTCTTCTCAGAGGTATGTCAACACCCTAGCATTGTGTCACAGCTTAGCTCACAGAGACCTTGATCATTTTTCTCTTCCACAAAGTATTACATTGATCCATTATATCAATAGCATTATGTTGTTTGGACCAACTGAGCAGAAGATAGCAAGCACTTAGAACTTGCTAGTGAAGCTTTTGTGTATCAGAGAATGAGAAATAATTATCACAAAAATTCAAGAGCCTTTCAACTTCAGTAAAATTTCTAGCAGTCCACTGATGTGGGTCCTTCTGAGATATTTCTTCCAGTGTAAAGAATTAGATGTTGCATCTCTCTCTTCCTAAAAATTAGAGAGAAATGCAATGCCTCGTGGGTCTGTTTAAACTTTGGAGACAGCACATTACTCCCTGGGGTGTGTTACTTCAGCTCATCTATGGAGTGACTAGGAAAGCTTCTTCTTTTGAGTGGCATTTAAAAGAGGAGAAGGCACTGCCACAGGTCAATGCTGCTGTGCAGGCTGCTCTGCCATTCAGGTGACATGATCCAGCAGAGTCCATGGTTTTTGAAGTGTCAGTGGCAGATAGAGACACTGTCTGTGGCACCCATTGGTGAATTACAGATAGGGCCATTGAGATTTTGGAGCAAGGCCCTGCCATAATCTGTAGACAAATTCTCTTCCTTAGAAAAATAGCCCTTGGCCTGCTACTGGGCCTTAGTGTAAACTGAATGCTTGTCCATGGGCCACCAGGGCACTATGTGACCTGAGCTGCCCATTATAAACTGGGTGTTATCTGACCCCCAAAGCCATATAGTTGTGCATGTTCATTATCACTCTATCATTGAGTGGAAGTGGTATATACATGATCAGGCATGGGTGGGACCTAAAGGAACAAGAGGGTTGCATAAAGATGTGGTTAAATTGCCCATGGCTCTTACTCTTGCTGCAGTACATTCTGTTTCTCAGTATGAACCTATGACTTCATGGAGTGTACCTTATTATCAGTTAACAGAGAAAGAGAAGATTAGGGCTTGCTTCAAAGATGATTCTACAGATTACACAGGTATCACCTGGAAGTGGACAGATAAGGCCCTATTTCCGCTTTCTGGAATGACCATGAAGGACAGTGTTAAAGTAAAATCTTCACAAGGGGCAAAACTTCAAGCAGTGCATCTGGTTGTGCATTTCTTTGTGAAAGTAAATTGGTCAGATGTGTACACCATTGTTGGGTCATTGCTATGAGTTGGCTAGCTGATCAGAGAACTGGAAAGAACATAATTCGAGAATTGGCAACAAGGACATTTGGGGAAGAGGTATGTTTATAGACTATTCTGAATGGGCAAACGATGTGAAGATATTTGTGTTTCATGAAAATGCCCACCAAAATTTGACCTCAGCAGAGAAGGATTTTAATAATCAGGTAGATGGTCTAACCAAATCTATGGATAGCAGTCCACCTCTTTTTCCAGCCACCCCTGTCATTGCCCAATGGGCTCATGAACAAAGTGGTCATGGTGGCAATAATGGTGGTTATGCATGAGCACAGTAACATTCAATTCCACACATCAAGGCTGATTTGGATACTGCCACTTCTGAGTGCCCGATTTTCCAGCATTAGAGACAAACACTAAGCCCCTGATATGGCATCATTCTCCAAGGAAAACTGGCAGCAACCTTTTGGCAGGTTGACTATATAGGACCATGCCCATGATGAAAGGGGCATCAGTTTATCTTTATTGGAACACACCCTTATTCTGGGTATGGATTTGCCTTCCCTACATATAGTGTTTCAGCCAAAACCACCATCTGTGGATGTACAGTATGCCTTATCCATCATCAAGGTATTCCAAAAAACAATGCTTTGGACCAAGGAACTAACTTCATGGCCAAAGAAGTGAAGTAGTGAACTCATGATTTAGAAATTCACTGGTCTTACCAAATTCTCCACCACCAAGAAGCAGGTGGTTTGATAGAACAATTTAGTGGACAGTTGAAGATGTAGTTACAGCACCAGCTAAGTGGCAGTACATTGCAGGGCTGCAGCAAGGTTCTTCAGAAGGCTTTCAATGGTCTCTGAATCAGCACCCACTCTATGCTGCTGTCTCTTCTATTGCTGGAATTCACGTGACTAGAAATCAAGGTGTGGAGACAGGAATATTACCCCTAATCATTATTCCTAGTAACACAGTAAGAAAGTTTTTGCTTTCTGTTCCTGCAACCTTAGGCTCTATAGCCCTGGAAGTCTTAGTTCCAGAAAAATGAATGTTTCTGTTTGGAAGTAAAGCAATCATTTCATTAAACTGAAAGTTATTACTTCCTCCTGGCCTCTTTGGTCTCCTCATGTCTCTGAGTCAACTGGCAAAGAAGGAAGTTAAGATGTTGTTGGTGCGACTGATCCAGATTACCAAGAGGGAACTGGATAGTTTTACTCCACAATAGATGTAAGAAAGCATTCTCCAAAATTGCAGTAGATCCCTTACTGCATCTTTTGATATTACACATTCCCATTATTAAGGTGAACAGGAAACTACAAATATCCAATTTTGGATTTTTTGAGATTGTTTGTTTTTTTTTTTTAATTTTTTTTTTATTTTTTAATACAGTTTTTATATCTACCCATCTATCAACATGGTCCATTCTTTTATTTTTAAGTGAATAACTACTTTGTGAGCTTCTTAAGAGCCTTATATTGGGTGAATATTCAAATAATAATATTTTAATATATTGTGTGACATATGCTCATCCCAAAACAGGCCTCACTTAAAATATGGCCATTAACTCTATCTGCTATAATAATTTCTGAGCCAGACCTTGTTCCATTCACTCTTATAAGAACAAAACTTTTTACAGTTGTTATCTTTTGTTGCTCAAATTCAAATATATACTAATAATAAAATTCTAGAACAGGTCAAAAAAATCTGTTGTTAACTTACTATATCATTACGTGAGGGATAAAGGAGAAAGAAATATTATTGGACAAATAGGAAAAAAAGAGAAACAAAAAAAGAGAGAGGGAGAGAGAGAAGAAGCTGTAAAAGAGCAATTTCCACAAAGGTAAAAAGGACAAAGAGATGGATGGGTGTTATTTGAGTTTGTATCAGATAGTGCCATGGGGTGAGTAGGAGGTAACAAAAGCAAGTATAAACTACTACTAGGAAAACAAAGGCAAGAAGATTGATTCCAGTTGATGCTTTAAACTATTAGATAAAATAAAATAAAATTGAAGATACAAAGTTGGCAATTGGTTTTACAATTATTATTCAAGGGAAGAAGTCATTTAAATGATCAAAGTTGATGTTAGAGTTGTTTATATTATAACATAACCAGGTTAAGAAAATTCTTCTTGACTCTTTAGATTTCATTGGAGTTTGTATATTTAATCAATAGTCTTCAATATTAGGACATAGGTTTCTTCTGACTTGCTGGGTGAGAGAGACCAATTTTCTAGTTTCTTTGATTATCCTAACAATACCTTCTGCTTTGTCCAATCAAAGGCCTTCTGCTGACTGCCAAGGGAAAAAAAAATTCTGTGTGCTTTCAACAGACCTGCTGGTGCCTGCAAGAGGGCCTTGCTGCTCTTTCAGCTGCACGGGGGACAGCAACTTCGCGACCTTGAGGAGCCCTGGCCTCTGAGCCTCGCACTCTCACCCAGGAAACCAAGTCCATGTGGCTGTGCAGGATTTGGACCAGGACTGGCCAGCTGATGCTCAATTAATACATGTCAAATAAAGGAATAACTGAGTGGAAAGGAAAGCAGTTGATTCTTTCAATTGGACTCTTTTGTTCTGGTGAAAGTTTGATGCCATCGAATGAGTAAGGACACTGCTGGTGACAGGAGCCCAACTCAGATGGGCAGAGGAAGGCAGAGCTTGCTCCCAGCCCCTCACACACCTCTCTGCTGGTCACACGATGGAAAGTCCACAAGCAGGCGGAACAGGTGCTCCAGTAACTCAGAGCTCTCACTTGGCGCCCTGCTTCCCCCTCTGGGCGGCTATGGCTTGGATCTGGAATTTCCCTGCAAGCTCGCAAGTTGGCAACACTGTCCCCAGCACAGCGAGGCTCTAGGACATGATCCGGGCGCTGCCCTCCTCAGCGGTGGCTGAGTGGATTACCAGAGGTGGGCCCAGTTGGAGGAACTTGGTCACTGGGGCTGATCCAGTCCCAGCCCCCTCCCCCTCCCTCAGCTCCTGGGCAGCTTTCCTCACCGCCGTGCCCCTCCACCGTGATGTCTCTGCAATGGAGCCCGCTGACCATGGACTGAGACCTCTGAAACCCCGATCCAAACACACATTTCCTCCTCTAAGATGTTCTGGACAAGTATTTTGGTCTCAGAGACAAAAAGCTGACTCACACAGTGGGCCATATCCTTAGGCACGCTCCTCCCAGCCTGCAGACCCCAGGGAAGGGTCCATTGGCTCCAGGGACTAGAGAGGCCTCCCGCAGGCAGCAGCGCCTGAGTGCCTGCACCTGAGAGAGGAGAGGCCAGATGCAGTGTCCGCTCCTGCAAAGTGCTGTTACCAAAGGACGCCACACGGGGCAGGTGGAAAGCGACTGTCCCCAACTTAGCAGCACCCACAACACTCTTCCATTGTTGGCTTCAAAATTAAATTTTGCTTAGTTCTAGTGAACTTTGTGCTCTGTGAACCAGGTAAAAATAACATGAACAGAATGTCTCACGAAAGTATGATCAGTTGGCTCATGAAGGCGTCGCAGGCATCGGGGAAAATCAAAAGCTGCTCAAATAAAATGGGACTAGGTTTCACAAGTCACCAAGGAAATCAGCCTTGTTGTTCTGTGCAATAAAGTGTCACATGTCCAGAGTGCACCTGAGCCCCAGGAGGTCCAAGACATCACCACTACTACCCATCACTGTGTCCAGACCGCTTAAATAGTAGGTACTCAGTAAATAGTTGCCAGATAATGAATGATCGAACCAAGTTCACAGTGGGAAGGGGATTGTCTTCAACATCGTTGTGTAAAATGTCAAATTAGCAACTGACTCCCTTGGTGTCCTCCTTCCCAGTCAAGACAGTGGGACAGCGGGACAGCGGGTGTGTCCAAAGAAGCTGGAGGGCCCTGGCTCCAGTCCAGATGAGGAGAGGGAAATAGGATGCTGGCAAAAGCGGCGGCACCCTGTATCCCAACTGGGTGCCCTGGTAAGTAACAACTGAGGCCCTTCACTGTGTGGTTTTACCTAGAAATGTAGGAAATGTAGGAAAATTACTTGAAAGTGGTGGACCGTTCAGGTCCTTGGCCCAGTTATGATCTTGGGTTATTTGTTTTTTTGGTCTTTAGCTTTTTGAGTTCTTAATATACTCTGGAGATTAGTGCTCTAGGTGATGTGAGGGATAAAGTTTTGCTCCCAGGATGTAGGCTCTCTGTTCACCTCACAGAGTGCTTCTTTTGCTGAGAAGAAACTTTTTAGTTTGAGTGTATCCCATTTGCTGATTCTTGATTTTAATTCTTGTGCCGTACGAGTCTCCTGAACAGACACTTCTCAGAAGAGGATAGACAATCAATCGACAAACATGAGAAAATGCTCATCATCTCTAGCAATTAGAGAAATGCAAATCAAAACTAAGATTTCATCTCACTCCTGTCAGAATAGCAATGCTCAAGAATACAGGCAACAGTAAGTGTTGGCAAGAATGTGGGGAGAAAGGCACACTCATACATTGCTGGTGGGACTGCAAATTGGTGCAGCCAATATGGAAAGCAGTAGAGTGTGGGAGACCAACCTTGCACGTGACTGAGTCACACTCCCGGCTGGTGCTGAGGCGCTCAGTCACAGAAAAGTGGCAAAGCTTTCCCCACCCTTCTTGGGGTTCAAGGGTTGGTATCTCCTGCATGGGTGTGTCTTCCTACAGCCCCGTGGGTGGAGCTACACTCACCTGTTCCTTTGTAATATAACCCCTTGCCCTGTTTAGGATAGAATCTTCCATGGAAGTGCCTTGTGTATGTCCCCCTTCTCTTACTGTACCCTTGGGTGTGGCCTACCCAGGTGTCAGTCAACCTGCTGACAGTGGACATCATGAAGATAGACTCAGCCCCCTGAAACCTGACCCCTTGCCTCATTTGAGTAGCTTCTCCTCAATAAAAGGGGTCAGCGCATGCTCTCTCTCTCTCTCTTCCTGTGGACCCTTAAGGTCAGAGGAGTCGTCACAGTGACCCCAATGAAAAAGGTATTTGTGTCTCTTGTGTGGTTATTTTTTGCAGCCCAGTTATCCCAGTTCAACTGGAGCCTTTTAGTCATGAGGACAGAAACCCGGCAGTAGAGATTCCTTGGAAAACTGGGAATGGAAACACCATTTGACCCAGTTATCCCTCTCCTCAGTCTATACCCAAAGGACTTAAAAGCAGCATACTACAGGGACACAGCCACCTGAATGTTTATAGCAGCACAATTCACACAGCTAAACTGTGAAACCAACCTAGATGCCCTTCAGTAGATGAATGGATAAAATAAAATGTGGCATATATACACACAATGGAATATTACTCAGCAATAAAAGAGAATAAAATCATGGCATTTGCAGGTAAATTGATGGAGTTAGAGAAAATAATGCTAAGTTAGCCAATCCCCAAAAAACAAATGCCGAATATTTTCTTTAATATAAGGAGACTGATTCCTAGTGGGGTAGGGAGGGGTAGCATGGGAGGAATAGACGAACTTCAGATAGGGCAGAGGGGTAGGAGGAGAACGGAGGGGACAGGGGTTAGAAATAATAGTGGAATGTGATGGACATTATTATCCAAAGTACATGTATGAAGACACGAAAAACAAAATAAATAAACAAATAATATCATATATATAGTGGGTGGACTTGTAGAAGTAGTTGTCACACTTATCAATGGCTTGTTTTTGTTTTTAGTACTGTGGACTGAACCCAGGGGTGCTTAACGAGTGACCATATCCCCAGCAGCACCTCCTTTTTTTCTTAGTACTGGGGATTGAACTCAGGGGCATTCAACCACGGAGCCACATCCCCTGCCCTTTTGTGTATTTAGAGACAGGGTCTCACTGAATTGTTTTGTGCCTCACTTTTGTTGAGGCTGGCTTTGAACTTCAATCCTCCTTACTCAGCCTCCTGGGCTGCTGGGATTACAGGTGTGCACCATCACACCCAGCTCCCCAGCCCTTAAATTCCAAGGTAGGATAGTAGAGGATAGGAAAGATAGCAGAATACAACAGTCACTAGTATGGCAATATGTAAAAACGTGGATTTGTAACCGATGTGATTCTGCAATCTGTATACGGGGTAAAAATGGGAGTTCATAACCCACTTGAATCAAATGTATGAAATATGATATTTCAAGAGCTTTGCAATGTTTTGAACAACCAATAAAAAAAAAAGATTGAAAAATAGCAAAAAAAAAAAAAAAAAAAAAAAAAAAATTCCAAGGTAGGCCAAGTCAGCGCCACTTAAACTTAAGTTGGGTGAGAACTCAGCTGTGAGCAAACATTAGTTATAAAGTTCACTAATTCCCCCAAACAAATGATTTAACATTCTGAGTTTCAATACACCATCCAGAGTCATTCTTATCACCCTCCCCTCCTGCCTGTACTGGGGATTAAACTGGCGTCCACCACTGGGCTCTATCCCCATCCATTCTTTCTGTTGGTTTTTGAGAGTCTTGCTAAGTTTCAAAGGCTGGCTTCTACCTTGTCACCCTCCTGCCACAACTCTTTCCTAATTTCATCTGCTCCCTCTCATATATTTGACCTCAAGTCAGCATTATCTTCAAAAATTCTTTTTACAGTATCACCATTCTCGAAAACTTGTTTGCCACCCAAACCCTTAAGTAGAATTAGAAGACTGGATCATGGGTCTCAATGAATGGCAGAGTTACACGTAGCCAGCAAGGGCCTCTGCTCCTCTTCATCGTGTTTTTGCCTTACTTGCTAAGCAGCCAAGTCAAGCTCCTTGGTGATGAGTTGCATCAAGAGCCAGTATAAAAACAAAAGCTCACAAAAGCAGTCTAGGTGTAAAATGTTCATCCCTCTGACCCTGCCAACTTGGAGAGTATACCCTTTGGAAATAATCCAGAAAATGGGAAAAGTTTACACACAAATAGGCTAATTGGGCAACATTTATCTCAGTGCAACCTTGGACACGTTTTTTTTACCATACAAATAGAAGAATAAAGAAAAGGGCGCTCATTGTCTTGCTGGAAGAGTTGGAAGCCATTACAAATGGCCGTAAAGGGATGGGAAAGCCACCACCAACAAAAACCATGGAGAGTGCCACTCTGCAAAGGTGGGAAAGGTCTCCCACTTTGCCAACTCTGTGCACCATGGTGAGTGGAAGGGGAGGATCGGGCAGGGCGGAGGCACCACCTCCCCGGGAGGGCGAAACGTGGCTTGCCCTGATGACATCTCCTCCTCTCCCACACTCACGCATCCCTGAATCAGTTAGGACAATACCCAGCTCTCAAGACTTAGTTCAACAGGAGGAGGAAAAAGTGGTGTCAAAAAGGAAAGCGGTCAGAGTTTACAGCGCCCAGAGCCTAAGGAGGGCTTAGATGGCGCTGCCCTCCAAACAGATGAGTCCCTGCACCAGGACCATCAGGTCTCTGCCTCACCTTTTGGTCTTTATTTCCAGGTGTCCCCACTTGTATTTCTCCTTTCACAGCGCCCAAGGGCTTGAGCCTCCTCTGACCTCCTCTCATTAAGTGGCGCCCCAAGAGCCCTCAGCATCAAGAGAGGGAGGGAGAAGGAGGAGGAAAGGAAGAGGAGGGGAGCTCCTGGTCAAAAGGTGAGAGGACAGCGATTCCAGAGGCTGAAGCAGGAGGATGGCAAATTGGAGGCTAGCCAGCCAGCAGCTACGTAAGGCCTAAGCAACTTATAAGACCCTGCCTCAAAATAAAATAGGGCTAGGGATGTGGCTCAGTGATAAAGTGGCCCTGGGTTCAATCCCAAGTACCCCACCCCCACAGAAGTGACAGGGCAAACACACCATCTGGACCCTCAGGCGACAGGGCAATGGATCCCATACCCCTGAATTAAAGGTAGTCCACGGTGGAAGAGGGCTTCAGAAATGAGGGGCCTCTGCCACGCAGCTGCCGACCGCCGGAGCAGGAAGCAGCCATAGGCTCAGATTTGTGCGCTGGGGGAGAAAAGACCCGGCCCCCTGTGCTCCCCTCCTTCAAGCCACCGGTTCCTCTCCCCAGCAGCATGTCCCCTTAATCGCCACCCTGCCCGCATTCACGCACCTCCCCGGGTAGCAGGAGCTCACCGCTGCTGCTTCGTAGCTCTGTGTCCTAAGTGACCTACTGAACACCCCGGGCCTCGATTTCTTGGTCTGCAAAGTGGGGCAATCACAGCAGAGCCGACGGGGTTGACCGAGCTGGCCGAGTGCGCGGAGCACGCAGGAACCCGAGTGGCCCTCGGGAGGCCGAACTGTGCCGTTCTTCCCCGACGCTTCCTTCCTCTCCCTCCCTTCCGAGCCAGGCACGGTGCTCTCCCACCCTCCCCGACACGCGCCCTGCTGCACTGGCTCACGCCCGGGTCACCTGGCTCCATCGCAGTGGAGCCCCTCGGCGAGTCGCCGCCAGAGCTGCACAGCTCCGCTCGGGAGCCCCGGCTCCTCCCCGGGGTGCAGCGCGAAGCCCCGCTCCAGAGGGCCCGGCTCCTCCCGGGGTACAGCGCGGAGCCCGCTCGGGAACTCGGCTCCTCCCCGGGGTGCAGCGCGCAGCGCGGAGCCCGGTGCCAGAGGTCCTGGCCCCTTTCTGGGGTGCAGTGCAGAGCCCCGCTCCAGAGCCGGGCTCCTCCCCGGGGTGCAGCTCAGAGCCCCGCTCGGGAGCCCCGGCTCTTCCCCAGTGCCGCGCGGAGCCGGGGGCAGTGCAGGTCCCTGGGCTGCAACCCCGCGCGGTGGGAAGGCTCCAGGCCCAGAGCGGAGAGCCTCCACAAGCCGCGTATTACGAACCAGGAAGCGCGGCGAGGCGGTGAGGCTGAAAGGCGGAGGCCAGGAGGACTGCTACTTTGGGCGGGTCATTGGTCAAGGGGTAGCATTCTCGTTTTGGGTGCGAGAGGTCCCGGGTTCAAATCCCGGACGAGCCCAGGCTTTTTCTCGAGCCACACCTGAATTGGAGGAGGATTTTATTTTCCTCGCACAGCCCATTCTGGCGACTGTTCTGGTCCCACGAGCTCGGGTGTCGGTCCCTGGTCTTCGAAGTCAGATCAAGGGAGCTCAGTTCCTACGGTAGCCCGAACCGTGCAGCCGAGCGCGGGGCCCTAGAGCACCGGCACCTCGCTTGTCTCCACTGCCCGCGGCACTCCTGCGGGCCTGGAAGGCCATGGGGCCCCGGCAGCTCGAGCCAGGGGCGGCCCCGCAGGGAGCACGACCCCCGCGGGCAGAGGATCCCCGGGCGCGCCGCGCACCCCCGGGCTGGGGCCAGGTTTGTGTCCCTCACACACTTTCTAGGTCTTGGCGCCACTCCTCGTAGCAGTATTTGAGAGTGAAGCGTGCGTCCCTCTAGAGTTTCGCTCAGACACTTAGTCACCGCGTTAATTTACCTGTGTCCCCAAAAGTCAATTAAACTGCGGCGTGCAAAAGAGTGCTGTCCGGAACATGAACCCGGAACCTCTCGCACCCTAAGCAAGAGCCATACCCCTAGACCCAGGAGCCACTACGATTCTATACTTTCAGACGTCATAAAGGAAGGTGGAGCAGTTTAGTTAATGCGCCCCCAAGTGGTTACTCGTGTTTATATTCTCTGTTTTTTGTTTCTTGTTTTAAATAGCCCTCTGGTTTTTATTTTTCCTTTTACTCTTTGAAAATAAGCGACACAGAAGAAAGCAACGATGTCATCACCAGCGTAATACTGACCTCTTATTTCAAAACCATAATTCTATTTTTATCCATGACTAATAAATTGCACGGAGCAGGTAGCAATGTCCCGGTGGCAAATTCCAGACTCTCCCCTTTACTGAGTTTCGCAAGTTGCACTCGTTCTCTGTCCCTTTATGGTAAGATTGTTGGTTTCTTGCGGATACTTTTTAATGCTAGCGTTCTAAGTCCCACCTTTCGTGCCTTGCGCATTGCCGTCCCTGTGTTTTTACTGGGACTGTTCTCTTCAGCAGGAGAACCTATCTGCTTATGTCTCAGACTCTGACCTTCCCACAAAAAGATCTTTCAGCATATCAGAAACAATTTATGTGGCATATGATTGGGTTGAATCTTGTCTGCTTTGATTTATCAGAGGGCAGGATACCTGGCACCATCACTGAATTCTACTGTATAATTGCCAACCAATTGTATAATTGCTGCCTATTGTCACAATATCTTTCATTAAATGTAGAAGGAATGGCTTCTTATCTATATTTTAAATTTTTAAATACTTTGAATTGAGGTAGAACATCTTTAGCAAAGCTGGGACTCAGTGAATAATTCTGAATGACTGCAATTTTTCTCAAAATCCTTATCAATACAAATTTTGGAACTTGACAAACTGTAACTGAATTCTCAATCTAGCAAATCAGTAACCAGATAGGAAACAAGTAGGTGACTATCCAAGAAGTAGACTTGTTTGATCATTTCACAGTTCATTCATTCATTCATTGTCAGTTTGTTCACTGTTAATTCATTCAACAAGCATTTGGTATATTTTGTGCTGGACAGTGAATTGTTAACTTTCTTCCAAAGGTTTGACATCAGAAAATTGCAGGCCTGGAGTTCTAACTTTCAGTCTCCACCCTTCTTTGTTTTATTTGAAACTGCCCTGGCTTCAAGTCTTAGGGCTCAAGGCAAGAAGGATAAAAATATCCTTTAAAATGTTAATGAGTTCTAGATGCCAGGACAGCTTATTCACCAAAATCTAACTGGGGAAAAAATCTAACTGGACACCTAAAGGAGCTTATCCTTCTCTCTGAAATGAGGAAGCCACAGTTTGCAACTCTTTAGGCAAAGTAACCAGTAATCACAAGCAAGGAGGGCTGGATGCTCTCCTTCCCCACGGGAATCTAGAATAGTTATTATCCTTGTAGGTTTTCTCCCCCTTTGTTCTTCTCTCTTGTGATTGAAAGGAGTTTGTCTTTTACTCCACAGGCTAATACTAGTGTGTTCCATTTGTCCCCCACAAGGATGCAGGAAGCTGACTAACAAAACTCAGAATATCCACTGCCCATTTACAGTGGGAAGTGTCCATCTCTGGGTAGGCAGAATGTCTGTAATGTCTGTAGGTGACTACAGAGTGTGTTCTTCCCTGAGTCAGGTCTTGTGGCACAGGAAACAGCATGTTGAGGAATGCTCTACCGGCTGCACTGAGGGAAAAGAAGTCTGGTGACACAGCATCCTGTAACAGTGAACAACCTCCTGTCTCTCACCCTGTTCTCTGAGTTTGCTTTCCCTGTTTCCCTGGTGAACCTCTATCTATTAGCACAAAAAGACCAGGATGAACGCAAACTTCACAAATCTGCTCAGTGCTTCCTTCAGAAAGGAAATTTCACACAGAAGCAGGGGATGCAGGAATGAAATGAGCTGTGGTGGGACCCACTTTCCTGATGGAAAATGAGCCCACAAACAAAGAAGGGGCCTGGGCCTATACAGGTTATTCTGAGAGGTGGTCTGGTGTGCTGGGAGCCATTAGCCAAGTAGGTATGACAATTTCCTTGCCAGTGTACCCCATGTTGCTTAGAGGAAGGACTCGTGGAAATGGACTTGCCTTGGACATTTGCAGTGACATTACATGTATGTTTGAGAAAGGTGACCTTGCTCAAGGACCAGGGCGGATCTGGGTTTAGGGTGGATCAGGGTTTAGGGCTCTCCTTGGGTTTAGGGCGGTTCCAGGTTTAAGGTTATTCCTGCTGGGAAAAGGGCGTATCCTGCTGCCTGAGTTCCCCTTGAGTTCTCACGGGATTCAGACAGTATTTTTTGGGAGACAGAAGCCCAGTGGGGGTGGATTTGGGCAGAGAACGCGGATTTCCCCAGAACGTGTTTGTAGACGGCTGGTGTGAGTTCGGGAATAAAGAGTTGCTGTTTGAATCTACAAGCTGTGTGGTGGCTCGTGATTTTGTGCCCAGCCAGACTTCGGCATTGGAGTGGTACATTCATTACAATTGATAAATCTATGTTGACACATCATTATTACCCAAAGGTCATAGTAGGCATTAGGATTTACTACTGTATGTCATATATTCTATGGGGTTGATCTATATTTACTAGTGCACTATTATCAAAATACTTAACACTGCTCTAAAAATCCTCTTTGCTTTACCCATTTGTCCTTCCCTTGAATCTACTAACCTCTGGCAGCCACTGAGTTTTTCCTAACATCTTCAGTTTTTCCTGTTCCAGAATGTCATATAGTTGGAATTACAGAGTATATGATACTTACAGACTGGCCTCTTTCTCTTGGAAGTATGCATTTAAATTTCCTGTATGTCTTTTCATGGCTTGATCATTTATATTTGGTGTTGAATAAGATTACATTATCAAGAAGTACTCCAATTTGTTTATCCATTTGCCTACTGAAGGACATGTTGATTGATTCCAAGTTTTGTTAATCATGGATAAAGCTGCTATGACCATTTTTGTACAGGATTTATTTGTGTAGATAAGTTTTGTTTTTCTACGGTATTGGTTGTAATGTTTCCTCTTTATGTTCAGTTTTTCAAGAAATTACCAAACTCTCTTCCAAAGCATCTGGCTGTGTCACTAACAATGAATGAGAATTTCTGTTGCTCCATGTATTTCCTGGCTAACGTTTGATGTTGTAAGTGATCTGGATTTTGGCTAGTCTCGTGTGTGTAATAATACCTCTTTATTTTCATTTTCATTTTCCTGAAGACACACAAAGTGAATTTAAAGTTTCTCTGTGTCTTTTCCTGAATTGATGGATAACTTGTTGGTTTGTTTTTGTGTGTGTGTGTTCAATAATATCCAATTGTCTGAATGTACCTTAGTTTATATATTCATTACATACTTAAGGACATCTTGATGGCTTCCAAGTTCTGGCAGTTATGAATAATGGGTCTATGTCCATTTGTGTACAGGTTTTATGTGTACATAATTTTTTTATTCTTTTGGATAAATACCAAAGAGTTTGATTGCTGGCAAAAATTTGTTTTATAAGAACTGTAAAACTGGGATCCTAATTAGAATAAGATATGCTCCATGTTTACATAAATATATCAAAATAGGTTCTACTAACATGTAAAACTAAAAAGAACAAATTAAAAAAAAGAAAGAAAGAAAGAAACTGTGACATTGTCTTCAAAAATGGCTGCATTTCATCTAGCAATGGAAGAGAATCTCTGTTGCTGTACATCCTCATCAGCATCTCGGGATGTCAAGTATTCTGGATTTTGCCTATTTTAAAAGGTGTGTGTGTGTGTGTGTGTGTGTGTGTTTACTTGCTTTAATTTGCAGTTTACTAATGACATATGATGTTGGGCATCTTTTCATGATCATTTGACATCTATATATTTTTTTTTTCCCAGTGAAGTATCTGTTATGGTATTTGACCGATTTTATTAAATTGGAGTTATTGTTTTTCTTATTGTTGGGTCTTAAGGGTTATTTATCATGAATCTTTTTATCCTTGTCTTTTAATTCTTTTATTATTGTCTTTTTCAGGATAGAAAAAATTAATTTTAATAAAGACCATGTTATCAAATTTTTAAAATGTATCATTCCTTTGGTATTGTATCTAAAAAGTCATCACCAAACCCAATGAAATCTAGATTTTTCTCCCTTATCATCTTGTGTGTGTTTTATAATTTTGCAATTTACATTTAGGGCTTTGATCAATTTAGAGATAAATTTTGTGAAGGAAATAAATTCTGTTTCTATACTATTTTTTTGCACATGAATTTCAGTTATTCCAGTTAAATCATTTTTTTCAAGAAACCGTCTTTTCTGGCTAGGCTTGGTGGTGCATGTCTTTAATCCTAGTGACTCAGGAGACTGAGAAAAGAGAATTGCAAGTTTAATGCCAGCCTGGGCAACTTAATGAGACCCTGTCTCAAAATGAAATATCAAAAGGGCTGGGCTGTATCTCAGTGGTAGAGTGCCCCTGGGTTCATTTCTAAGTACTGAAGAAAAGAAAAGAAACTGCTTTCTATGATATCTGGCATTGTTTTTTTTTTTTTTTTTTTTTTTAATAAAATAGCAGTTGCCTATATTTATGTGGATCTATTTCTACCCTCTCTATTCTGTTCCATTAGTCTCTTTGTGTATTCTTTCAACAATACAACATTATATTTGTTACTCTAGCTTCATAGTAAGTCTTAAAGTCAGGTTGTGGCATTCCTCCAACATTCTGCATTTGGCATTTGGATTGTTCCAGTTTTTTCACATCTCAATACAGATTTTAGAATCCATTTTCCAATATCCACAATAAAATCTTGTGGGATTTTAATTTGGATTTCATTGAATCTGTAGATCAAATTGAGAAGAACTGACATCTTGTCAGTATTGAGTATTCTTATCCATGAACATAGGACATTTCTCCATTTATTCATTTTTTTTGATTTCTTTTTAAGAGTTTTGTAGTTCTCCTCATATAATTCTCATACATACCTTATTAGATTAATACTCAAAAGACAGTGCTAATGTAAATGGCATTGTTTTTAATTTCAGGTTTCACTTGTTGCTGATATAGAAAAAAATGACTTATATTTTAACCCTGTCTTAAATGAAGTGACTGACTTGACCCTATATCTTGCAACCAGGCTATAATTCTTTATCAATTGCAGTAGTTTTTGTTGATTCTTATTTCTATTTTCTAAATAGAAAATTATGTCATCTGCAAAAATACATTTACACTTTTCCCCTTCCTAAACAACATATCTTTTTTTCATGTCTTTATACATGTACTTTGTGGGGTGTTTTTTTTTTGCATTACAATTCTTATTACACATATATACAACATTTTTTTTCATATCTCTGTTTGTATATAAAGTATGTTGACACCAATTCAAGTCTTCATACATGTACTTCATACATGTCCATCACATTCCACCATCCTTGGTAATCCCCTGCCTCCTCCCTTTCCCTCCCTCCCCTCTTCCCTATCTAGAATTCATCTATTCCTCCCATGTTCCCCCTCCCTACCCCATTATGAGTCAGCCTCCTTATATCAGAGAAAACATTCAGCATTTGTTTTTTTGGAATTGGCTAACTTCACTTAGCATTATCTTCTCCAATGCCATCCATTTACCTGCAAATGCCATGATTTTCTTCTCTTTTATAGTTGAGTAAAATTCCATTGTGTATATATGCCACATTTTTTTAATCCATTCATCCACTGAAGGGCATCTAGGTTGGCTCCACAGTTTAACTATTGTGAGTTGTGCTGCTATAAACATTGATGTGGCTGTGTCCCTGTAGTATGCTGTTTTTAAGTCCTTTGGGTATAGACTGAGGAAAGGGATAACTGGATCAAATGGTGGTTCCATTCCCAAATATCCAAGGAATCTCCATACTGCTTTCCATATTAGCTGCACCAATTTGCAGTCCCACCAGTAATGTATGTATCCCCCATATCCTCACCAATACTTATTGTTTTTTGTCTTGGAGCACTAAACTCTAGGGTACATAAAAAACTCAAAAAGCACCGAAAAAACAAATAACCCAATCAACAAATGGGCCAAGGACCTGAACAGACACTTCTCAGAAGAATATATACACTCAATCAACAAATATATGAAAAAATGTTCATCATCTCTAGCAGAGAAATGCAAATAAAGACTACTCTAAGATACACCTCACTCCAGTCAGAATGGCAGCTATTATCAATATATCTTTTATTTCATTTTCTTATCTTTTTTTATTAGTTAAATTAGTTGAATTCCTAGTATAATGTTGAAAAGCAGTGATGAGGAGACATTCTTGCCTTCTTTCTGATTTTAGTGTCACAGCATATAATTTCTCACCAGTAAATACAATGGTAGCTTTCAGGTTTTTGTAGATATTAGTTATCAACATGCAGAAATTACCTTTATTCCTATTTTTTGAGGGTTTTTATTGTAAAAAGATTTTGGATTTTGTCAAGTGCTTTTTCTCCATCTTTTTATATGATTATGTCACTTGTAGGCAGTTTATCATTAGATATTTTTTTTATAAAAACCTATCCAGTTACTCAATCTATGTCTAGAGTTTAATCCATTTACATTTAAAGTAATTGTTGAAAAATAAAAACATACTATTACCATTATGTTTGTTGTTTCTATTTTGTTGTCCTCTTGCTCCTCTTTTTCTATTGTGTTCTATTGTGAGTTAAAAAAAAAGTTTTTTGATAGTGATATGTATCCTTTTAAAAAAACATTTTGCCACATTTACATATTTATCATATTTAAAATACTTGACAATATGTATAATTTCCTGTATAATCTTAATGTGGATATCACATAAGAAAATTAACATTAATTGAAGAACTCCATTTGTGTTGTTACAACAAAATACTCAGACTGGGTAATTTATAAACAACAGATTTTTTATTTTTTTCCTAACAGTTCTGGAGACGGAGAAATTCTAAATCAAGGCACTGGCAGGCTTGGTGTCTGGTGAAGGCCTCTTTCTCATAGATGGCTATTTTGATTTCTTTTTCTTTTGAATAACTTCTTTTGATATTTTCTTTGATTACCATGAGGCTTACATAAAGCACCTGATAGTTGTAACTGTCTACTTTAAGATAATGACAGCTTCATTTGTCTACAAAAACTATTTATTTTTGCCTCTTCCCATCATATACTTTGTTACCAATGCCACAAACTACATCTTCATATATCATATAACCATTGACATGGATTTATATATTGTTAATTTTGGTCATTTATATTCTATGCACAACATTAAAATAATGTAGGGTAGTATATTCATCCACATACTTACACTTAGTTGAAGGCTTCATCTTTTCTTCTGAGTTTTATTCTCTATCACTCTTTCATCTTAGCTTGAAGGACTCAATTTAATATTTCTTATAAAGCAAGTTTAACAATAATAAGCTCCCTCAACTTTCATTTATCTGTAAAACCCTTAATTCTTCCTTTGTTGTTGAATGATAGCCTTTCTAGATATAGAATTTTTGATTGACTTTTTACTTTCAGAACTTTGAGTATGTTATCCCATTCCTTCTGGTTTCAGAAATCCATCAATAATATCATAGTCTCTTGTATGCATGAGATACTTTGCTGCCTTCAAGATTGAGTTTCAAACTTTGTACACATTGATTATAATGTGTCCCATTGTGTTTATCTTTTTTGGAATTCTTTAAACTTTTTGAATTTGTATGTCTATTTCTCTCCTTAGATATAGGATATTTCTAGCCATAATTTCTTCAAATACGCTTTTTGAACCTTTTTCTATGTCTTCTTCAGAATTCCCAATTGTATATATTGGTTTACTTTGTAATATCCCTTTAGTCCCTCAAGTTCTCTTCCCTTTTCTTATTTTTTTCCTGCTCTCACTTGATGTCTTCAAGTCTCCTGATTCTTCTATGTGATCAGAATCTGCTATTGAATCAAGTCTAGTGAATTTTTCAGTTCTGATATTTTTTCAGCTCCATAATTTCTATTTGTTTCTCTTTGTTGATAGTCTTATTATGTTACTGCATGGTTTTCCTTCTCTTTTTTTTCTTTGAATATCTTTATGACAGTTATTTTGAGTTCTTTGGTAGATAATCTTGGATATGCCCATCTTTAGGGTCGTTTTCTAAAGTTTAATACTGTCCTTTGATTGGACCATGCTTCCTTCTCTGTTTCTTTGTGCGTCTTATAAACTTATACTGAGATTTGGGTATTTAAAATTAACCTCCTCTCCCCAAAACACATTTTCACTTCATGTGTAGTAAAACTTTCAGCAATCAGCCTAGCTAGAGGTTTTAGGATCTTCTCCAAATTTTCTGTTTCCCCCAGTGACTGCCTATGGAACTTCAGTTCTAAAACACTTTATGCTTGCCTGTTTCTAGTGGCTTCTAAATTATGCCACCAGTCCTCCAAGTCAGACAAAATTGAAACCATTCCCTCTCGACATGCAAGAATGTTGGACAGATGATCTATTATTTTGTTTCCAACCCAGAGGAGGAGCTTCTTTATGAGGGGCTGTTCCTTCTGATTGCACATTATAGGGAGTGAGGCATGGGTGGTCACAGAAAATTTCCTTTCACTGGAATCCTTTTTGGCATTTACATGGGTAAGACTGCTGTAGTTTTTAGTGTCCAAAGTTCTTACAAAGGTATGCTGGTCCATATATCACTGTTAATGCAGTGTCTCTGTGAGTAAGCAGGGTCTGAAGATTTCTAGTCTGTTACGTTGCTGATATCACTCCCATAGAGTGTTTAACAAATCCAAACCTATCAAAATTTCCAGATTTCTTTCTGGTTATTCAATTACAAATGTAGCATAAATTAGGTAAAACAAAAAACCAATTAATACAACATCATGTCATTCCTTAGGTCCTGAGGGTATAGGACTGCATTCTCCTCTCTAGCTTTCAAAGTTACCATCTCCTTTTTTTAATATAAAATATCTATAATTTTTTAGTTTTGCTTAGTGGGAAGAATATGGAAACATATATCTACTGCATCTTTTTACAAGTCTCATTTCTACATTTCATTGAAACAAAACAGAAAAACCAGGATGATCATTTTCTAACCTTTTTCTTTTCTGGGCTATTAGTCATGCACAGGTGTGCTTAAATCTGGTAGAGGTATAAAGCATGTACACTTCAGTCTTTATTTCATTACTCAACTGCCCACCACTCCATCTGCATCAAAATTAAGTCCAGAAATTCAAAACATTTTTGGTTAGTGTCCTTTCCCAGTTGTTATCACTGAACTAATGGGAAAAAAATCATGCCAGGTATCATATATTTCTGACATCACCCTGGATTTCATCATTTTTTTTCATAATTGCCCATAGCATTTTTCTAGGAAGAATGGGTAATCTACTTTCTGTATGGGACCAGACAAATTTAGAGCATTAAAGACCTATGTCCAGTGCTATGGCTGTGGCTTAGTGGTAGCACATTTGCCTGGCATGAGTGAGGCACTGGATTTGATTCTCAGCACAGCATATAATTAAATAAAATAAAGGTTTATCAACAACTAAAAAATATATTAAAGAAAAAGACCCATGTCTAAAACTTCACAGACACATTCAAAGTATATTAAGATGACATGGTATTTTTCAGGGTCAAGGTTCCAATAAGCTGTGTTCTTGTGTATTTTAAGTGGTACATATGCTTTAGCCATGTCAGACACTATGTAAATACTGTATGAACAGGTCCTGCAAAGGTCCCATGGGGGAGAGTCTTTATTGTCAGGGGAGGCTGAAGGAGGTAGATTTGCCTGAAGTTTCCCAGGTAGTAGTCTATATGACCCTAACTCTTCAATGGAAAACTCACAGGCTTCTCATTAGAGAACATATCCCCTGAATCCAAAGACAGCAAGTACATATGCTTTAGTAGTCTTACTCTCTAAGGTTAAGCTCATTCTTCTTTTCTAGAAACCAAATTCACTCTACTTTTTTTTTAAGTACAATTTTGTATAATTCAGGCAAGAAATTATACAGAGAATTCTGTTATCTGCCATTCCACTTTCACATAGTTTCAGTTATTAGAATGTCATCTGTAAACAGTATTAAAAATAACAATCCTTAAGACACAAATATAAATCCTTAAGACACAATAGTGGTTACTTGGAACCCCAATTAAAACTTGGTGTGTTTTATACTCTCCTAATAAACACCAGCAGAATAGAAGACTAGACCAAAGAAATTCTTTTTCAGATCCAAGTTAATAAAAATTCTGTTTTCAATTGAAAATGCTGATATCACAGTAGCACAAGGTATCAAAGAAGGAATCTACTTTCTGTGGCAGGTGGTATGTTGAATGGCCACTGTAACCTGTCTTTCTAAATTGCACAAGAAAAAAAAAACAATTTTCTTTGTAAATACACGTCATTTCCTATTCAAAATATATTCTAGGAATAAATTAATTATTGTTGTAAAGTGTAATTTCATCTCACTCAGAAACCATCTGGAAATTTCAAGAGAAACAAACAAAATTTCCTAGAGTTGGTTGACTTGCTTTATTGAATGAAACCAGCTATTTTTACTCACAGTAAGATTAAGTAGTCAGTGTTCAATTTTCAATATAACACTTGTATTTTCACCTAATATTTTCATATTAAAACAAAGGTTCTTTTCTTGCACTATTTTTCTTTTTATAAAATGCTTCAGAAAACAATGTATATATTGCAAATTCTAAAAGCCTGAAGAAAACAAACCAACTTGATGCGGTTGTAGTAGGTGTCTCCTTATTTTTCAAAGCATATTTCATTCTCTCACAGCTAACAATGGAATATATTTTGAGAAAAGTGTTGTTAAGAATGTAATCTTTATGTGAACATTATAGAGCAAATGTTATAATTTGTCCCCTTAAATTCATACTGAAATTTAATCCTACTGTGAGGTATGAAGAGGGAAGGACCTTTCGAAGGAGATTAGGATTAGATAACATCATTAGGGTATAGCCCCCACTGATTAAATTTTGGTGGCTTTAAAAGAAGAGAGAGAGACCACAGGACATAGACACACATGGACCTGTACACCTTGTGTTGCCATGTGATATCCTGTATTTTCCCAGCAAACCAGCACCAAATAAGGCACCTTGAATTTGAACCTCCAGAACCATGAACCAAAACAAACCACTTTCTTTTATAAAGTAGCCTGCCTCAGGAATCTTATTATCATAACAAAAAATGAAAACTATTGTATGCTTTAGATGGTTATGATGTCACTAGTTTATATAACCTTAAGGAACCATGTGGTCCCTTCACTGACTATAATGTTACAATGTAATGCATGACTGTCTACACACACACACACACAAAAAAAATCTATTGAATTTTAAGTGTTTTCACTTCACAGATGAATTTTTGCAATAGCACAATTTCTAAAATAAATCTCGAGAACCGAGTGCTTCAAAATAAATGTGGTATATAAATAACTCCATGGTAACTTTTATTGTGGGGCAAGAAGGGAGTGTAGTGAAGGAGCAAAAGCAATGCAGGCAATGCAGGGGCTGGAAACCCTGAGTAAAGTGTTAACACAAAGCCAGAGCAGAAATGTGGAAAGAATGCCAGATCAGACAAGCCTCCAAATGGAGAATTAACTATGCCAAAAAAATGAAAACTCAATGTTTGTATTTATTATTAAAGAAATTCAAAAGAACATAAGTGTTCAAAGAATAAAAAGTTTGCAAATTAAAAAGCCATTGCTTAAATTTTTGCAAACCCATTTGTAGGTTTGTAATGAGGCAGACCTGGGTCTTAGCTCAGAGGCCATCACTTTGTTGATAACATTGTCTTGGACTGTCACCATCAAAACCTCTTTTCTTTTGCACTTGTTACCACAGTCCCAACCGGAATTTCCTCAACTCCAGCTCAGTTTTAGGCAGAACTGCAGTGTTCCCTTTCACTTCCTCTCCCAGTCTGGACAGCCTCAAAACGTAACTGGCAGTTGGGGTCTAGGATATCTGTGAGCTCCTCCTGATGTGGAGGACCATACCAGTTACTTCCATTACTTCCTCATACCCATCGATAGAGGGGCTCAAATGGTCAAATGGCATGAAAACAGTGTCCCAAATTCATTCCAACCAATGCTTGTTTTCCCAGAGCTCCTAAATTCTTTGGATTAACTGGGCATGTTGAAAACAAATAATCATTCTGATTTCCATTTTAGTTGTTTTTATATATTTTAGATTTCCAGAGTGTCAACTGTGGACTAATACAACCAAAGAAGTGAAATAATGGCATTTGCTGTGGGCCAGAGTTTGTGATAAGCCATTCACTTGGGCTGGTTAAATTTTTATGAGAAAATTATATAAATATTTTAACATAATTAGCCTTAAACTGGGAATGTTATTTTAAGTATATAGTCAAATTATTATCCTTTAGCAAAAGTGCAAAGGTTTAAATCTCTATTCTCATAGACATTTTAATGTAATTAAAATGTAATCCGTGGGGATGAGGTTATAGCTCAGCAGTAGAGTGCTCACCTTGATCCTTGATCCTCAGTACTATATAAAAATAATTTAATTAATTAAAGATATTGTATCCAACTACAACTAAAAAATAAATATTTAAAAAACATAATTGGTAGGGGCTGGGGATGTGGCTCAAGCGGTAGCGTGCTCGCCTGGCATGCGTGTGGCCCGGGTTCGATCCTCAGCACCACATACAAACAAAGACGTTGTGTCCATTGAAAACTAAAAAAAATAAAAATATAAAAAAATAATTTAAAAAATTGGTAAATATTTGCCTATTTTGGGGGGTTCACTTTTTGTTTGAGACCATCATAAAAACATTAATCAGGCCCTAATATTACTTATATATGCAGCAGGGATAAAGTAATAAACATACCACTACAGAATGTATACATCTGCACATTTTTAATATTTAAGGGGTAAATAATATAATTTTATAATTCAAATTTCATTCAACTTCTTTTAAAAATATTTTCTTAGTTTAATTCAAACATTTAATTTTGTTAACAAATAATCAGGTAAAATTTAAAAATCAGTAAGAGAAAGTAGATATGCATTACTATAATTAGGTGCAACAATTTTGTTTCTCTTCAGAACAGAGAGCAGTGTGCAGTATATGTAGTTCATTCTTAATAAACCTGTAAAATTCCAACACCAAAGTGATGAATTCTTTTAGCATATAAGATGATCACTTATTGAAGCTACAGTGATTCCTTGATGCCTATACTCGCCTGTGCATTAAATAAAGCCCATCATTTCTGTGTTGAATTCTTCCCCAACATTCACGGGCCTTTGGGGACAAAAGTATGTACATCATTCTCAAAGGTGGATCCTCATATATTATTATACAGATGCTCCTTGACTTAGGATGAGGTTATGCCCCAATAAACTCACTGCAAGTTAAAAATACCACAAATTGAAAATGCACTGACTACACCAAATCTACCCAACATCCTAGCTTAGTAACACAGTATAGATTACCAGTTGTTTCCTATTATGATCGTGTGGTTGATTGTGAGTTGTGGGTTACGGCTGCTAATTAGCATTTCAAGAAAGTATCATACTGCATATTGATAGGCCAGGAAAAGATCAAAATTAAAAATTTAAAGAATAGTTTCTATTGAATGTGTATTGTTTTCATACCATCATGAAGTTTAAAAAATCCTTGGTTGAACGATAGTAAGTCAGAGACCATCCGTACCTTAAAATTCTCATCAGTATTTTAGGGAACACCAATATGGATATAGTTCTGTTGTGGGCAGACTTTTAAGGTGCCTCCTAATCCCTTGGTTCATGAGCCTTATATATCCTTTTCACCTTGAGTGTGAGCAGGATCTTTGACTTGCTTCTAAGGAAGAAGTTATGGCACAGGTACAGGATGTCATGCTCTTGGTTATGGTGCATTACATAAGTCTCCCTTTCACTAGCAGGACTGCTCTAGAGTATGTCTCCTATACCACTTTGAAGAAGCAAGAAAACATGAATTTTACAACAATAAAGAACTGGATGCTTCCAATCATGACAGCAGAGGGGCAGATCCTTCCCTAGCTGAGTCTCCATATGAGAATGCAGCCCTGGCTGACGCTTGACTGCAGCTTTAAAGAAGACCCAGTGAACTCATGCCTTGCCCCTGACACATAGAAACTGAGCCAGTGAACACATGTTGTACTAAATTGGTTACAACTCAAATAAAACTAATATGAAACCATAAGAAAACACAGGTTTTTGCAAAAAAGATAATATACAGGGCATCTTTTCCATTTAAAAAAAAGAACACAGTAAATTAGTAGTACCATGGCTAAATTTATATAGCCAATTGTCCTGTTTTGGATAAGCCATCTTATTAACACCTGTCAGGCACATGGCAGTTGATAAATGGAGAATGTAGCACCTTCTTATTATAAATGGCTATTGAACACACATGGTGGCTCTCCAGGTGGTTATTAACGACAAAAGTATTGACTAGAACAATTTTCATAGACATGTGAATGTCTTGCTTTTCTAGTATGCAAATATATCCTAATATAAAATAAACTTTAATTTTGGGTGCTCTAATGGAAACTAGAATCTTGACTAGAATGACAGATATAGTTCAGGAAATCTTCCGTTAACATAAATAGGCATCATTCTGAGGATATTTCAAACAGTAACAAGATGAGACAAGTAACTCGAGGAAGGGAGAGTTTTGCCTAAATCAGTTCAAAATCTAGAAAGGGGGCTGTAGAGCTTCAGTTTGAAATATGACTTTTGCCTTAATGAACAAAAAGAATGTTGGATGGTACCAAAGAATTGTGATAACTTTTAGGAAAAGAGGATCACAGGACTGTCAAGAAAAATTGACCTGATCACCCCATACTTGAGGGAATCAAATTTAGGATTATGTTTTGGTCAGATTCACTTGTAGTGTTAAAATAGTGTCTATATATCAGCTAAGTTTAGTTAGAAAATACACATTTTTGTGAGATCATCAGGTAATCATTTCATTCTACAAAGACTATAATTACAAATTGCAAAGAAACAAATTATTGTATATCAAAATCCTCTACATATTTTGCTACCTATTAGTTTTCTTTCCCATAACTGAATTCAATAATAAAATTTCAGAACTGATACCAAACATTATTTTATCATTAAAATGTAAAAATCATTAGACCAAAAAGGTTATTTGTTTTTCTTTTTTTCCTCTAGGTATCTAATGCATTTTTAGCTACCTAGCTCTCATTCACAGGAAGATGGAAACCCTGCTCAGACCATCTGAGAAGCATTTCCTTTTTTACAAATGTCAGCTGGTGATCAATAAAAGGACAGGACAGATTTCTGCATAACACAAACACCAGAGTCCAACTTTGACTTTTATAAATTTCCATGTCACATTTTTAAGAGAGTAGGACTATAGTTCAAATTGTTGTTTGCATTTAAAACCTAAAATCATTAGGCAAATAACATTTTAGTTTTAGAAGAACAGGTCAGAACAGTCAGAAAGGGCCACACAGTGATTAATGACTGCACTTAAGTCACTGCTACACAAACAGATCACGGAGGGGCCCTGAGCAGAGATTCCTGGCACCTTGGCTGAAGCTGGGGTGGGCGAGTTGGTAGTGGTGCATGCCCACTGCCCAGACCTTGAGGGCCAGGGCTGGGTTTTCACCTATGAGAGCTTTAGGCTTAGAAAGTAAGTCATATTGTTACAGTGTAAGTAAACCACAGCTACTGATCAGAAGAAGTACTCCTTCTGACTTTCACTGACAGTATTTTGCATGTTGAGTTCACTTTTCAGAGCAATCTCAGCATTGTCTCCAGCTTTTGAGATATCTGACTCATTCTTTTGATATAACCATCTCTGTTGATAAATGCGTATAGCTATGGCAGTGACGCAGAGCAAGATAAATATCACCACTGCTACCACACCTGGTGAGAGAAAAGAAAGAGAACATACAAAGTTAGAAGACAAACTATAAATTTCAACCTCGCCAGAATCTCTACTAGATGGTTTAAATCATATGTAATATCATATATATTAGTACCTATAATATATAATCTACATATGCATGTATGTATATGTGTATATACATACACATAATAAATTCTGAGGACAAATGGTATGATGACATTAAGTTTACATGGCAGATCTTAACATGCAGATCACGATTGGATTTCAGTTAATGACTTCACATAATAAGTGCAGAAATACAACAGGACCTCTTAGGCCATGTCCCACTTCACATTAATACGCCAGGAAATTTTAATTATTTTAAAATAGAGTGCATAGCCTCATCATCACAGAGTAATTGTTTTTGTACAAATATTTTAATAAAAATTTACTTTGATACTGATATGCTGTTGAATTAGTTATATAATATGCATGTCATTCATCTCTATGAGGCTCTTAGCTCCTGACATCAGTTATGCCAGTGGTCCTCAAGTCTGTTTACACAACATAGAACAAATAAGATCTATGGATATTCAGATTTTTACAAAAAGCTTGTCAGATGATTTTAATGTGCTGAAAGTATCGAGAACCATAAAGTTATACCATAGGAATGTTTACTGAAGCTATCCTATTAGTAAAGAATGAATATCAAGTCTATACTGAAATAAATATGTAAAAGGTCAGTTTTAAAGATGATTGACACAGGTATTAATTAATACTGCCAATAAGCAAGTGTTATATAACAAGTGCTATGTAAGTGCCTGCCTAGTTATACAAAAATATTTGTACTGTAAAATGAGGGTTCTTTTTCATACTCTGGGATAGACATCAGCAACTAAAATGAAGCCCAACAACTCAAAGCTTAATTAGGTATAACTAGTCAAAGGGATTCCTAAGCACAAGTCTGAGAGGAAGTAGTGTGCTCATTATTTGGTTTATATTCATAAATATTCATAACAACATTTTGTTCAATATACTTTGCATCCCTTTAGGAAATAAACAATCACACTGCTTTAGGTTCTTTTTTTTCTCTTAGTTATAGGACTTTGTTTTAAGGAGAAATATCATATACAATTGCAATGTTAAAGACTGGTAAATCTCAGCACAATGATGGGGCTACTTGATTATAATTCCATGACATTACAGGAACTCCTCAGTATACCTTGGCCTTTTTATATGTGATAACTCTTTAACTATGGCTTGGTTTATTACATTTAATGGGATCCTAAAATAACTTGTCTACACCAAAGATTAAAATTATTTGAATAATCACTCAATGCATTTCATAAACTGCGTATTGCTGATAGTGTTTTTTTTTTTTTCTTTTTGGCACAAGGGATTGAACTCAGGGGTACTCAAGCACTGAGCCACATATCCCCAGTCCTATTTTGTATTTTATTTAGAGACAAGGTTTCAACTGAGTTGCTTAGCCTTCACTGTTACGGAGGTGGCTTTGAACTGCCTAAACCTCCAGAGCCACTGGGATTACAGGTATGCACCACTGCGCCTGGCTTGTTAGTGTATTTTTTATGAGCTTCTCTCTGCCTGCCTCTCTATCTATACATCTGTCTCTTTATCGATCTAACTGCCTATCTACAGTAAATGTCCCTTGGTAAGAAGCCCTCTGTGATCTCTGGTTTACCAGGTACAAATACTTTTTTTGCTTCATTCTTTCCTATACTGTTCCTTTTGTTTGCAAGAGGAGGAAAAGATAATTCAAAATGCAGAACACAGAGAAATCTATCCATGTCAATAATCCTTTATATGGATTAGGTATTTTTCATATAAGTCTAGTCTGTGTGTTCAGGTTAGTTCACTGGTGGTCAATGCACCCAGTGGTCTTCTAACCATCCAGCCATCAGCTACTGCCCAAACAAAAGGCAGTACAAGTACAAGTGAATCACAAAGCCTGATACACTCACCTTGTCAGGTCCCTGAGACCTGTGTTTTCTCCTTCTCCACCCATCTATGAGGAGCCAAGTAGGATTGCTCAAGGGAAGCACACTGGTATAACTTATTTACTTTGAAATTTTGCCAATGATATTTAGGCAAAAGCTCTAAAGATCCAAAGGCCTGGTATTTTCTGCTATCATCAGAATGAAAATTCACTTTGCTCTTTTAAATAAAAGGCACCAAGTTTGCAAGTATTTTGACTTGGATTCCTACTTTGAAAATATAGAACACATTTATTTTAAACTAGTTTGCATTAGAATGGATACTTTTCATTAAAATAAATTAGAAATGATTTGGGAGTAGTATTTAAATTCTAATATAAAGCATTTCTTTTAGATATAAATGATTAAAAAAGACATGGGATTTTTTTTTTGTTGTTCTTGGAATTGAAAATGGAGGTTATATTAAATAAGTTCCTCATACTTCAATCATTACAAAAATAAAAGTAGTTGAGATAGGGGTGGAAATGTTAATATCTTTACAGAGATTTTTAAAGTGTCTGAGTACTCTTCTAATTCTCTGACATCTAGATGAATACAGATAAACTACACAGACCCCATGTAAGCTGATGTGCAGCCCATATGAGCAATGGAGACCAAGTGGTGTCACCCAGCTCTCTGTTATGAACATTATTTGACTAAGCAAAGGAATAGATTATAGTTTACTTCCTACTCACTAAGCAGAGTGTGCAATAGACTCACATTTCAATAGAATCCAAACAATTAAAATGGGATAGCTTGGTGGAATAGTACCTGCCTTCCATGTGCCAAGACCTGCCCATTCCCAACACTCCCCTTCCAACACACACACAAGAATTAAAAAAATTCTTTGAACTGTAAGAAGGGAGAATTGCACCTTCATTTTTTGAGTTAGAACTTAATAAATTCTGTGTTAGTCACTATGTTGTTTATACTGTCACTTCTTCAATTCTAAATAACCTTGGAACTCTTATTCCATTAGCCCCAAAACATTTAAAAATAAAATTAAAAGCAAAAATCACACTGCTTGAAGCACCTAAACAATACAAATTGTTATTTTTCAAACATAAAAATATAAAACTATACTTCTTATTCCTTTCTTTGGTGTTATATAACAATTTGAAGGCTCAGTGGCAATTGCAAGGAGCCATAGAACCACTATTTTTAATATATATTATCTCCTGTATCAAATAACAGTGATAGTTATTTTCAAATAAAAACTTCTCACAATTCTATAATGTTTTAGCTATTCTTCAGAAAGTGTGCTTCAGTGGAACCATCAGTTCTTTTTACTGAGGAACTGAATTCAGTAAGTTACATGAAATATCAGGAAAATTTACAAGGCCTGCCATTGACCCCAGCAGTCTGAGCTGATTGCTATAGATGGTTTCTGGTTCATGCTAACAGCCGCATTACCTCCAATGACCGCAGAGTCACTTCTGTCTGCATTAATTAAGGGCTCTCCCTCATCAGTTGGTCCAGAATAGCCTACAGTAGAAAAAGGGAGGACAGAGCGAAGAGAAGAGAGTAATTCACAAACACCGGAACAACAAACAATTGTGGGAGAAATGAACTTGAAAGGAAGAACACAGGAGAGGGAAAGGCCAGATACCAAGTAGGTGAATCAACAAACAGGACTAAGTAAATCTGCGATATAGCAGTAGTGACACACAGAAAACAAGCACAAGGAGGTACCCACCTGAACCACCTGAGAGCCGGGGAGCGAGTTCCCGCGCTCTGAAGCCAGGCCCTGCGCCCACCGTGCAGCGGGATCCAGCGGCCACTTGACCATGAACAGTGACCCAGGCAGGTCCGCCAAGGCGCAGGGCCGCCTTCAGCGGGGCTGCATGGCTAAAGCGCACCGCAGACAGGCAGCCTGTGAAGCCGCGCGCTGCCGCCCGCCGCGTATTGGGGTCTGCGCCAGGGGGCTCTGCCGGCAAAAGAAGTGCATACATCGTTAGGGCGCCCCGCACCTGCGAATCTCCCTTCCAACCCCTATCTTTTCGTCTTTAAGGAAATACACTGCGGCCATTACCAATGGCCTGAGTTGTTGACAAGCGGGGTGGTAACTTTGGTCCATTTTGCTAAAAACTTCCCTAAAGGCAGCCACGGAGTAGATAAGGGCGAATTCCTCGGGCACTTCACTTTTTCAAATGATCATTACAATGCTTTTGGATGGAATTTGTACCTATTAGTACAATTGGGTAAAGCGAAATATCTCTTGGATTTTAGGACACTCTGGAAATTTCTCTAAAAAATTCCCTAGTCTGTATTCAACACCAGAGGCTGCTCCCCTTCACAATGTGGTCTCCATTCTGTCCCTGCCAGGACCCACCTGCCTTTAACCACAAGCAAGGAAGGTTGGTTTTAGCAAGATCTAAGTAAGAGCAATTGCGACGGAAGATGAAAACTTGAGGTTGCTAATTTCAGTGAATATACTCTGCCTTTCCACTTGCTCAATGGGCATGGAATCTGACAAGGGGAGTAAGAGGTGAAGTTCAAAAATTTAAATGTCAAACAGAGAAGCATCCTCTACCCTGCAGAGGAAACCATGTCAATATGCTGTGAGTGCTTGATATCTGATGTCAAATTCCCTTTGCAAACTGGCTGTGGGGAAACTGCAGTTGATTCTCCTTATTCTAACAACCAATGAATGAATACATAGTTGTCAAGAATTTGCCAAATGATTTACTATAGGTTATCATTTTAATCTTTGCAGCATAAAACAATGAATACTTTTATTCCTATTTTATAACTGAAGAGATGAAGGTTCAGAAGTTTGTAGCATAAGTTAGTAGGACATTAAGGTTACTGGGGGGGGATCTGAATTTAGGCCTCTTGTGTTCAACCCCTTTCTCAACAAGATATTCTTTTTTTCCCCCATTAGTATATTCTGTATATGTTCATAATTGCTCACATGGAGGGACTGGTAAATGGGGATCATTATACTATTTTTACTTTTATAAGTTCATATATTTTTCCATAGCACATATGTACATATTCAATAAATGCTTTTTGGTTGACTTAAGAACCAATCTTTAAGTTACCTCTGAGAATCTCAGTTCAGATCCATTCTGTCTTGATGTTGTAGTTAAACTCTCAAAGGACAATCCTTATTTCTTTTGAATTTGAGGATGCTTGAAATATGTTTTTATATTAGAGGAATATACAGTCCCATCACCATAAATTCATCTTTCTATGGATGCTTAGTAGCTACTGAAATAATTTTTATAATGTGGCACTCATGAGGATAGAAGAGCCATCTGTTCTAAAAGATTACATGCATTGGATCAAGATAAAAATGCACTTCCATAGCTGATTGCCATCTCATGCCACTGAGTTTTCTTGAGTGTTAAGGTTTTTTTTTTTTTTTTGAGTGTTGGGGTACCTAAAGTCACCTCTGTTGTTGTGCTAATATGAAAGAAATGTGAAAATTATCCAACAGAATGGAGTTGCTTGTTCCAATCCTGGCAAAGAAAGAAAGGGAAGGAGGGAGGGAGGGAGAGAGGAAAGATTGCAAAACAAGTGTTCTTAGTCATAAAGACTGTCTTGTAGGACTATCATTAAAGTCTCTGTCAGGCCACAAGCTTGCACAGGAGTATACAAAAAAACAAAGCAAACAAAAGAACTTCTGCAAGGATACCTACCCATCAAGTATCTGTTCAACCTCAGACTGATGCCACTGTTGTTATTAATCACTGTACCCAAAGATTATTGTTTCAAAATATCTGATGAAATCTTCAGTTTTGTCTTTAATGTATTTTCTTTCCCCAAGTTTCCTTGACTATACTCCTACGTTACTTTGATGGTGTATTCCCTTTGCAGTGCTTTGTTACTCTGATTGCAATGCTATTCCTAAAGAAATACCACTATTCTCTGAAGAATCTGTTTGTTGTTGTTAGATTGAAAGTAAGGTTAAGCTATGTACTCTGAATCTTCTACTCATAAGATGGGGCTTCTTAAATCTAATTTTAGGTATTCCTTTTCATTCTTACTAATCTTCACTTCATTATTTTAGTCTGTCATTCTTGAAAATCCAATCTTTTGTATTCTTATTCCTTCTGACTTGAAAGAGAGTTGTCTCTTGAAAAAAGTGTGTTGTGAACTGTTCGACTTACAAACTTAGGGAATGTTAAGTTGCAACAGTAAATGTTTGTGTGTAAAAAAAAACATCTAAAGCAATTAAAATTAGGGGCATGATGTTTATGATATTATAATAAACAAATTTTTCTTAAATATCTTGGTCAGGCTGATTATATGAAACATCAAAAAACTTTTGTGTGATAAATTCCTGGTAAATTTTAAGCATACTAGGAGAAAGTAAGCTTGGAACAAATCAACTCAAAGAATATTATAAATTTAGAGATGTCTTCCAAGATGACTTTATTTATCATTTTATAATTTGATAATGTATAATTTACAGAAAGAAATATTTGCTTGATATACTTGAAAGTGTGTCAAGAAGAAATAAAATGGGAAGATATTGCAACAGCAACATGGAACTTCTTTGGGAAAGCTAAATTATGGAAAAAACATTAAAATTCAATTTAAAATCCTAGCTATTAAGCAAAAAAAAAAAAAAGAAAAAAGAAAGAAAGAAAGGAACATGGCAAATATTACGCTAATTAATGAATTATACTAATTCTGTGAAATTTATTTTCTAAAGACAACTGAGCTTCATCTTTGCTGATAGTGCTATTACTGAAGAAAGACACATAGGTACTACATTATAATTGCCTCTATTTCAAGAATCTCCACTTAATATTTGTACATATGTATGTATATTTGTGGGCATGAATGTGTGGGCTAGATTTATATGTACCCCAATAGCCCAACTCTGAACATTATGTGTACATTAGGTATAAATTCACCTGGACAGGTTTGCTGCCTGCACTGGCTCCCTCATATTTTCCTATGGTAGGTTCATGATTTTGTCCAGTTTTAGACTGAATTAATTTCCCAGTATTTTGCTGAGATGGGATGCATGGTTAATATTTAATCTCAGTCCATCCTTGTTACCCTCAAAAAACATTTTTTAACCTTATCAGATAAATTATGTAGTAGATGACATTTTTACTTCATCTTTATTTTATTTTTTTATTTCACTACTACAATTAGATGTTGGCTTCTAATGACAAAATCATCATATTTCATTGTAGAAACTTCTGCCTAGAAAATTTGGAAGGTTTTTCTTTTTTGTTTTGCACTTCAGGAATTTTATCAGAATTTTTCCAAATTTATCTTTTTTCATTAGAACTGGTTTTTATTCTGTTTTTTTTTTTCTTTAGCTTGGAGAAATTGCCTAGTTTAAAATATATTAATGCCTTTGTTTTAAATTCTCTTTCTAGATCTCCAATTATACAAGTGAGGTTTTTCTAGATTAGATTTCCATGTACTTCCTATTTTCCCTCTCTGTTAATCTTCTTGCTCTGTGATCTGAGACATTATATCTAGGCCACTATTTAAGGATAATCAGTGATCATTATCTTCTTCAGATCACCCAGTGAAATTTTGTAAAATTTATTTAAATTTCCCATGTGTTTTTCTCTTTGCCTAAAATCTCCTTGAATTCCAATTTGCATCTTTGCTGTTTACTGTCTTCTTCAACAGTGTATTCTGGCATAGAAAATGTTATTTGCTGTTTATTCTTCCTCCTCCTCACCCACAACTTTGCTGTTCAATTCCATTAGGTATGCCATTACTTACTTTCTTATTTATTTGTCTGCTTACTTCCATGGTTGTGAATCTGATATGATATACAAGTCCTGACAATATGGAAGGTACAGTTTCTCTGATCCTGTCAAAAGAAGGGACCTGCCTACAGACTGTCTCTTATCCTTAGTTCCAGAGGCATGATGGAAATGGACACAATCAGGCTGAGCACTGTTGATGCTCCTTTGACATTTCCGAGTTTTCTGCAAGTTAAACTTTATATAGGACCCATAGTGTTTGTATTTCCTTGGTGCTGTGTTGTGTTCTCCACCAGCCCACTGCAAAGTGTTCACTACAGCTGTCATTTACATCTTCTCCTGATCCTGCTGCTGGGCTAGCACATCAGCTCTTTACCCAGGAGCACAAGTATAATAATCTAAACTGCCATCATCCCAAAGTAGGTCAGCATCAGAGTGAATAGAACTGTATTTAGATAAAGAGTGTAAAATGTGTTTCCCCTATTAGCTAAGTCCTGAAATTTTATCATTAAGGTTCTTTTGACTAAAAAAAATTTCTTCTCATTAAAACATAAAGAAAGGAAAAGAAAAAGTTAGGAAGGAACTTTGGAGAATACCTAGTGTGTTATTTAGTCATTGACACAGCCTGGTGAAACATGCACTCAGTTGCTATCTTGAGAACATGGGTAGAACCATAGGAAATTGGGAGACAGATGCAGTTTCAGACTAGGTAAGAAGGGAACCAGGAATATGGTTCAAGTGGGCCATGAAAAAAGCAAAGTTTAGGAAAGGGTGGACTAAAGGGCTGAGCATAAAGTTCACTTCCACTTCAATTCTGAGAAGAATCTCTCAATCACTTTGAATACAGACTCATTTAATCTTCCTTTCTCTTAAAAATTTTCTCTGGTAGGAAGTGTTGAGAGTCCAGGCAAACTTCCAAGAATTCAGGACACAAATATTCTCCACTGTCTCAGGTGTTGAGTAGTTTTGTCTTCAAAATCTATCATGTAAGTTATATATTGCAATATGTAAGATGATTTCTGCTCTTGAAAAGGAAGAGACAAATAATTAAAAATGTGTACAAAAGGCTCTTTGCTACCCACAATGAATAATGAGTGCTTCTGAAAGGTTTGCTGTAGACAAGAGGTTTAACTGTAAAGTCAGTACAGGATATTAGCAGCCAATGACTAGAAGCAATGCAAGTGTGCATCATCATGAGAATGGATAAATAAATTGTGGTATATTCTTATAATAAAAGTCCACATAGCAATGAAAATGAATAAATTATTTCCACATGGGAGAGCATGGATGAATGTTAAAAAGTTTTAATGAATGGAAGCAATGAGACAATGTAAATGTTGATCTGCAATTTATTCTAGATATATACACATATAAAACAGAGTGAACTTTTTTTATTATAAATGAATACCATAATTAAAAAATGACTACCAGACTGACTTTTTTTAGTCTTTTGGAGAGCTCTGGTATTCAGTCAGAAAGAAGTGAATCATCTCCCTTCCTGTTACCACCATATCAAACTATCCCTGACACTCTCACCTATGCGTGGGAAGAGATCAGGTAGTTTGTGGCCCTGTAGTAAGCAATTCCATCACAAATTTTCTGCAAGAATCTTCTGTAAGTAAATAACAGCTCTTGTAATAATATGCAGATAATCTTTGTCAGCCTTCTTTATGTCAAAGCAGCATGATTATTCTTTTTTGTGTTTGCTGTCCTTAACTCATGACCGCTACTCAAAATTGCAACATTGGCTTATCCAGCCTCCCCAGCTGCATGCCAGTGGCCATAAACTTCTGAGTGCTTCCAGTTCTCTTTTTTCTTTCTCTTACATCCCATCCTGTTCCTAAACGAACTCATTCAAATTGGACAAATGTCCAGTTATGGCTCATTGTTCTAATTCTCTAGGGTGCATGCATAGGATAAAAGGCTTTGGCAAATACATCTCTAATCAATTTTTTTCTTATTATTGAAATAGAATTGGTTATTAAATTCACCCTTACTATTGCCAGAATCATTTGTTCACCCCCAAAGAATCCAGTGCATATTTTCTGTAATCCTCATCCTGTCTCTCCCTAGACCCTGGCAAACCCAAACTACTTTCTGATTCTGTGAATTTGCCTATTCTAGATATTTCTTACAAAATAAATCATGATATGTGGCCTTTGTGTTTGGTGTCTCTGCTTTGTTTTCATCCATGCTGTAACAAATACTAATCTTTGTTTAATTTTATGGGTAAACAATATTCCATTATAAGGATAAACCATTTTTGTTTATCCATTCCTTGGTTGATGAAAGTTGTTCCCACTTTTTGGCTATTATAAGTAATATAATAGCATGAAGATTTGTGTATATGGTTTTTGTATGGCCATAAATTGTCAATTATCTATTTACTATACACAGGAGTAGAATGACTGGGTCATATGTAAGTCTGTATTTAACTTTTTAAGGATCTGTCAAACTATTTCCATAGAGTCTGTGTTGTTCCCATCAGGGATGTATATGATTTTCACACATCACTTGGTAACACTTGTTGTCTATCTTTTTATGTTATAGCTGACCTATTCAGTGTGAAATGGTATCTCATTGTAGTTTCAATTGTATTTCCTTTATGACTAATGATATTGAGCAGATTTTCATGTGAGCCTTTTGTATACCACATATATTATTTAGTTGAAAGAGTTCTTTATTGTATGTTGTATGTTGTCATGGCTTTATATAATGTTAGAAAAAACCCTTATAGAATACATGAATTGCAAACAACTCCCACCCCACTTCATGGGTTCTCTTTTACTTTCTTGATAGTGTCTTCTGAATTATGGAAATTTTTCATTTTGATCAAGTACAATTTAATCTTTCCTTGTTTCTGCTTTTGAGAAACCATCATCTAATCTAAGGCTTTTGAAAAACTTTATCTAATTCACAAATATGTACAACTAGGTTTTGCTCAGAGAGTTTTATAGTATTAGTTCCTATAATTTGATCTATCACCCATGTTGAGTTAATCTGTATGTGGTATAAGGTAGCATCTTTTTTTTTCCCCAAATGTGTATATATCACTGGTCCAGCAACGTTGTGAAAGAGAATATTCTTTCTCCCATTGAATGGTCCTGGCACCAGCATCAACAGTCAGCTCATCATGAATGTATGGGTTAATTCTTGGCTCTTAGTTCAATTCCATTTATCCATATGCCTATCCTTGTAACTACAACAGTCTTGATTACTGTGTCTTTCTACTAAGTTTTGAAATCAAGAAGAATGAGACTTCCAACTCTGACCTTCTTAATAAGATCTTTTGGCTATTAGCAGAGTCTTGCATTTCCATTTGAATTAGTTTCCTTTTCTTTTTTATGGGCAGTACTGAAAATTGTACCCAGGGCCTCATACATGTTAGGCAAGTGCTGTAACACTGAGTTATATCCTGAGTCCTCCATATGAATTTTTGTTATAAAATGAAAGCCTCCAGAAAAGACACATATCACATATAAGTGAATTTCAATATGGCTAACAGCATAACTTGCAAATTTATACTTAAAAAGTCATTTAAGTTTTAATATGGATTGTGTTGAAACTATACCTACATTTGTAGAATAGTATCTTCTTAGCAAGATTGTTTTCCAATTCCTGAACACAGGATGTCTTTACATTTAAGAAGATCTTTTATAATGCCTTTAAACATTATTTCATAATTTTCAGTAGATATGGATTGAACTTCTTTTGTTAAAATAATTCCTAACAAAATAATGCTACATTTTGTGGCTATTTTAAATGGAATTTATATTTGGTTCTCCATTCCAATTTCATGTTGTTCATTGCTAGTATACAGAAATACACTGAACTTTTGTGTATTGATCTTGAATACTGAAATCTTGCTGAAACTTTTAGTAGCTCTAATAGTTATTTTTGTAGATTCCTTATAAGATTATGTTCTCTAAATATAGTTTTACTTTTTTTCTTTTTAATCTGGATGCTTAAGTTATTTTTCTTGCCTAATAGCCCTATTTTAAACCTGTACTATAATCTTGACTAAAAGCCATGACAACATACATCCTTGTTTTGTTTCTGATCTGAGGAGGGTGATTTCATCTTTCAACGTCCAGTGTCACATTAGCTATGTGTTTCTTGTAAATGGATTAAACCATGTGAGAAAGTCCCCCCCCCTTTTCAATTTGTTTGTTTTGTTTGGGGTAAAGGGGAGTCAATGTGCATGCTTGATCAAGTGCTACACTTCCAGTGTTTTTTATTTTATTTTGAGACAGTGTCTTGCTACATTGCCCAAGCTGGCCTCACATTTGTGATCCTTGGGGCTGGGGTTGTGGCTCAGTGGTAGAGCACTTGCCTAGCATGTGTGAGAACTGGGTTAGATTCTCAGCCCCACATATAAATAAATAGAACAAAGGTCTATTGACAACTAAAAAAAAATTTAAAAAGTGTTTTCTAAGAATGTTTAATGTCAAAATACTCAAGATAAGATGTTGACTGATAGTAGGATTAGCATTTAAAAAAAAAAACCTGTGATCCTTTTGCCTCAGCCTGCCAAGTAGCTGGGATTACAGGTTTGTGACACCATGCCTGGTAAGGAAGTTTCCCTTCTATTCTTAGTTTGTTCAGTATTTGTACGACAAAAATATATTGAATTTTTCCGATGACTTTTGTGTGTCCAACTGAGGTGGTAATGTGGTTTTGGTCCTTTATTCTAATACCAAGGTACATTATATTGGGTGATTTTTATCTGTTGAGCCAATTTTAAATCCCTGGGGTAAATACTACTAAAGCATGTTGTATAATATTTTTTATAAGAGCACATTAATTAGAAATGCATTTTTATTTTCAGTGCTAGGGATGGAATCCAGAACCTTGTGCATGCTAGGCAAGTGCTCTCCTATTGGGCTAGATCCCCCATCGTGGAAGTTGAATCTCTACCTTTTTTTCCAAGATATATCAGGGTAAATAATAATAAGTTAAATTGGACATGAATGCTATTTTTTTTAGTACCATGGATTATTGAACCCAGAGGTACTTAACCACTGAGCCACATTCTTAGCACTTTTTATTTTTTATTTTAAGACAGGGTTTCATTAAGTTGCTTAAGACCTCATTAAGTTGCTAAAGCTGGCTTTGAACTTGCAATCCTCCTGCCTCAGCCTCCTGAGCTGTTGGGATTACAGGTGTGTGGCACCATGCCCAGCTGGACATGGATGCTATTTATATCTATATTCTCTATTATATGCAAACCCTGTGGAGGCAGGTACAGTGTGTGTCTTTGTGCTAGGCATTCAAATGTCTAATGAAATATAAGGGTATATTAGGGATCAAGAAGCAAAAATCTGTAAACATGAAGACAGGTTATTTGAAAATAGAAAAAAATGAAAAGGGATGAAGAAAGCTTTTAGAATTTATGAAATAGCACAAATATCCAAGTTATAGGAGCTCAAAATGGAGAAGAAAGAGACAAAGGGCCAGAAAATTTATTTAAGGAAATAATGGTTTCCAAATCTGGAGAAAGATAAAAATATCCAGGTACAGGAAGGTAAAAGGTCTCCAAGCAGACTCAAATCCAAACAAGCCTGTACAAAGACATGCTATGATTAAACTGCCAAAAACCAGAGAGAAAGGGAATCTTGAAAATCTCAAGAGAAGAAAAGCATATCACATATAAGCAAGTTCCATTAAGGTTAGCAGCAGATTTTTCAGCAGAAACGGCACAGAGAATGGATGAGTTATTCAAAACGCTCAAAGAAAAAACTGCCAAACAAGAATACTTTACCCTAAAAGCCATCACTCAGAAATGAAAGAGAAAGATTTACCCAGACAACAATTGAGGCAGTTCAATACCACCAGACCTGATTTACAAGAGATGCCAAAGGGACTTTTTTTCAAGATGAAAGCAAAAACTGATAATCAATAACATGAAAGCATATGAAAGTATAAAACTCAATGGTAAAAGTAAGTACACAAATTAGAAATACTGTAGTGGTGATATATAAATCACCTGTATCATTGGTATGAAGCTTAAAACATAAAACAGTTAAAATAATGACAGTGACAATAATTTGTTAAGGGATATACAACAAAAAATATGTAATTGTGACATAAAAACAAACTATGGGGGGAGATAAAGTAAAAATATTGTTTTCCTTACATTATCAAGATGCTATCAGCCTAAAATAAATTCCTTATCACTATGTTTTATGTAAGCCTTACAGAAATCACAAAGCAAAAGGAACCAAAGCATATCACAGTCATATGTGATAAAGGTACAAGTTAAATTACACTCAACAGTGGAAAGTTAAAAGCTGTCCTCTAAAATAGGAAACAAGAGAACTGCTCACTCTTTCCATTTCTATTCAACAAAGTAGTGGAAATCTAACCAGAGAATTAGGTAAGAGAAGGAAATCAAAAGCATCAAATTGAGGTGGGCACCTGTAATCCCAGCTACTTGGGGGGTTGAGGTAAGAGGACTGCAAGTTCAAGAACTGACTTATAAGAAATGCCAATGGGAACTTTTCAAGGTAAAATCAAAAGATTTTGAGACTATGTCTCAAAATAAAAAATAAAAAGGTCTTGGGATGCAGTTTAGTCATAAAGCACCTCTAGGTTTAAACCCCAGTATAAGAAAAACAAAACAAATGTCACAACAATAACAACAACATCAAAAATACTCCCAGAAAAAAAATGAACAAAAAGAAACAAGACAACAAAACAAAACAACAAATAAGAAACCTCAAAATAAAGCAAAAAGCAACCAAATTGGAAAGCAAATAAACTGTTCCTGTTTGCAGATGACATGATTTTATATTTTCACCATCCTACAGACTCACCAAAAATCTGCTAGAATGGGTAAACAAACTCAACAAAGTTATAGGATACAATATCAACATGCAAACATCAGTAGATTTTCTGCACAAAATAAATTATTCAAAGAAGAATTTTTAAAATTCCATTTACAACATTTAAAAATAATTAAATTATTATAAATAAATTTAACTAAGGAGGCAAATGATTTATACACTGAAAATCATAAAACATTGCTGAAAGAAAATGAAGAAGATATTCCTGGATTGATATTTCTGCATTCAAAGAATTAATATTGCCAAAATGTCTAATTTTGTATAAAGATTAATAATCTGTATAAAAATTCCAATGATATTTTTATAGAAATAGAAAAGAATCCTAAAATTTATACAGAATCATTAAAGATCCTGAATTAACAAAGGAATCTTAAGCAAGTAGAATAAACCTGGGAGCATCACACTACCTGATTTTAAAATATACCACAAAAGTATAGTAATCAATAGCATGGTGCTGGGATAAAAACAGACATACAGACCAATCGCACAGAACAGAGAACCCAGAACTACGTACTTTTAGCTAACTTATTTTTGACAAAGATTCCCAGAATACACAATGGGAAAAAGTCTGTACAACAAATGGTGTTAGGAAAACTAGATATCCATAGGCAGAAGAATGACACTAGACTCTTATGTCACATCATTTAAAAAATCAACTCAAAATGGATTGCATAGTTCAACATTCAGTCTAGAACTATAAAACTAATATATGAAGAAATATGGAAAATGCTTCTTGATGACATTCTGGGCACTGATTCTGGATATGACCTAAAAAGGATAGGTATCAAAAGTAAAAATATATAGTTACAGCAACCAAAAAGCTTCTACACAGTAAAGGAAGCAGCACAGTAAAGAGTCAATCTACAGAATTGGAGAAAATACTTACAACCTGTGCATCTGATAGCGGGGCTGACACCTCAGACACATTAGGAACTCAACTCAAGAGGAAGGAAAAAAAAATAACACATGGACTTCCAGGAAATTCTGTTCTTTGCAACTACATGGATGAATCAGGAAGGCCATTGAATTAAGTGAAATACACCAGGCACAGAATGAAAAGTACTTGGTGACCTCATTATCTATATGTGAAATGTAAAAGTTGAACTCAGAACAGAGAACAGAATGGTATGGTGGTTACTGGGGTTGGTGGGAACAGGAGTTGGGGAGATGTTGGTAAAGGATATAAAATAACATCTCAGAGTCTATTTTAAGTGTTTTCCATACAAAAAGTGATAAGTATATGAGTTGATGCATATGTTGATAAGTACAATTTAGCCGTTCCACAATGTATACGAATTTTAAAACACCATTTTTTTACCTGATTCACATATATAATTTTTGTCAATTTAAAAATTTTAACAATAAGTAATGAATAACTTGTCATAATTTAGGACAACTTCTTGTAAAATGAATGGATCTCTCTTGAGTCTACCTATTGTTCTATTTCATTTTAAGCTAATGAAATGAAACCCAAATTGCTGTCTCCAAATATGAGAACAAAATTGTGTTCATCCTTAGCTTGTTAACTGAAAAGCAGCAACTTGGAACAGAAGCCATCTTGAAATACAGTTATCTAAAACATGAAAATTTGTACTAGCCTTTAATTCAAGATGCATGCCTCTAGGTAGAGATGAAATGAAATACTTATTATTTTATTAGACCAATTGCTTCAGTCTATAAGCTTCATTGTCAAATTTCAACTTTAATTTTTACAATCTGAAATGACATTGTTTTGACTACATCACTCTTAAATAAACATTTTTGGTTTAATGCCACTGTCCTCTACATATTAATTAGTAGGAAAATAAAAATTTATGCAATACAATTTATTATTCTACTTTTTAACTAATATGAACACCATTCATAAAATATGCTTCACTTTAATCAATTTCCATAATTTATTGCATCTTTCTTTTTTAAATATTTTTTTAGTTGTTGATTTTATTTTATTTATGTATTTATGTATGGTGCTAAGAAACAAACCCAGCGCCTCACACATGCCAGGCAACTGTGTGCTACCAGTCCCAGCCCTACTGCATCTTTCTTTACCCACATTAAATCTAAGACTAAATTCTATTTAAAACTACTCCTTTGCCAATTTCATTTATGGAAGACAACTTCCTATGGACATTTCTGAACATAACTCATTTTTCCTTCCAGGCACTGAAGACACTAAGGGCAGGAAGTTAATTGTTTGTGTGTTTATGTTTGTTTTGCTTATCGACTGACTCTGTCTTGGTGGCTTGAAAAAAGTAAAGACATCTGATCTGGGAATAAAGAGGAATTGGTTCACTGAGGGCAGAGAGGAACCACCTCTGCACTCATAGACTGCATCTACTCTACCAAAGTACAGCTTGGGATCGGTGTACCACGTGTGGGAACAATTTCTCATTTCTCTCAAACTTAGTCACCACCAGCCAGGACAGAGGGTAGAGCTCAATAGCAAATTTTTAAAGAGAAAGCAAAGTCTTTTCTACTTGTATGTTTTTAAAAATATGCACATTGATAAATTATAGCTATATGTGTTTTTAAGATACAAAATGATGATGCTGTGATTTTTTTTTGTTACAATGTGAAATAACCAAATTAAGCCAACCAACCTATCCATCACCTCAAACATTTTACTGTATTGAGAACATTCAAGATCCAGCCTCCCAGTGACATTGAAATGTATAGTATTCAGCTCTTAGAAAAGACCTTACAAAAATCTGAGGCTTTGTACTCCTTGATTATTATCTCAGCATTCATCAGAATGTTAAAAATAATTATAGTTCAGCTGATGGCTGAGAACTGGGTAGCAACCACTGGTTCCTAAAACTCAACACTGCCTTTGAACTTTTTGGAATCTCACAGCCTTCTCTAACTGTATTCTGTTATTCCATGGCTGACAGTTGGAGCAGTTTCTTTCATCTGTTTTTCCAATTCCTTCTGGTTTCCTATACTATAGAATAAAAAACTACTAATATCATGAAAACACAGATATCCAGAAATGCCTAGGAAATACAGCCAGTTTGCTAGAGACTAGGAAAATAACTAGCAGCACTTCTATACCAGACTGCAACAGTAATGAGCATCTCCTAACACAGAATGTGAAGCAACCATCATTATTTTTGTTTCTGTTTTAACTGGTTCAATCAGATTTCCATGTATGAGAACCAGGGCTAGAGTAACAAATCATGTGAAAGGACCAATAGTACAAGCTGTTTCTCCTCCAGGACTAGCTAGATTCTTTATTGAAATTTTGATGACAATGCAGAATCACCCCTTTAAGCTGAAATTTCCCTATCAATTCCATTTAGAAACTTACTATACACTTTCAGCAAAGAATTCAAATACCCTCCTCAAGAAACCCAATGTGCCCTCTGTGTGTGTGTGTGTGTGTGTATGTGTGTGTGTGTGTGTGTGGTGAAGGGGATGAAACCCAGGGCATTGCCCATCATGCTAGGCAACTGCTCTACCACTGAGCCACACCCGGAACTCTTAATCTTATCTTTAATGCCATGTGACCAGCATAGAGCTGTCAGTTAGGCTGCACCATCTAAACTTCACACATTTGTTTTTAACATGTATGGGAACACCCTGGAGAGCACTGGGATTCATAATGCTTTCTTTAAAATAATTTAAAATTTGACTTTTATTTCTATTTAATTCATGTTGAAAAAGGAAAAATAAAGACACAAAGAATTTGATGCCTAATTAGTAAAGTACACTTTTATTTTGATGATTTTATGGAAAATAACTAGGGGCAGAAAAATGTCTGTGAGATATTTAGGCTGTGATTTTACAAGAGTGGCTGAGAGTAAGTGACACATCTCATTGCAACTCACAATTGTCTTCTTCTCTTAATCTTGTCTAGTTTTATCATTAAATAATTTCTTATTTGGCTTGTGAATTCTTCGCTGAAAGTGTGTATTAAGTTTCTAAATGTAACTTGTGAACTTAATATCTGCTTTGATTTTGGCTTTTTTGAGTTAGAAAATTACCAAGTTTTTAAGGGTTATGCCAATTGCCAAGTGAGGGGAGGTTAGTGGGAGAGCTTTTCAAGGAAGGCTGCAGCTCCTGGCAGGCAGCACTTAGGATTACAGGTGCACTCAGATAAGAATATGGTTTCTACCTTGATTAGCACTCACTGAAAATTACCAACATGACAAGAAGCCTCTTTCAGCTTGACAAAAGCTTCCTGCATTTGCAATTCCGTGGTTATGAGCCATTTCTTGTGGGGAGACACTCTTTCACTTACCTAAAATCATCCCCAACACAAGAGATATGACAGCATTGAATTCCATCCCTGATGACAGAGTGGCTCTTCTCCTTGCATTCTGGTTAACCTATTAAACAGTCCACAAGAAGTAGACATGGAAATGTGAGCAATTTGGATGATAAGAGGATGGGAATCAAGGGCAGGCCAAGAAAAATGACAAAGATAAGTGATACATTAGTGCTATCAGAAAGATGAAAGAAACCAACTTCAAACAATAGATTATCTAGAATGGAGAAACCCTTTCTTGAACAATTTCAGTAATACATTAAATTCCACTTGTCCTCACTGTCTCACCCTTTTCCCTTTATTTTTATTCATGGTATAAGTATCCATAAATGGTATAATCCGTAGGAAATGCAATAAGCTATTTTAAATCTCAAAGTTTAATTTACTCTGGTGCTTTTTCAAAAATAGATTCTTATTTTAAGCAAGATCTTGACCTTTTCCTTGTGTTTAAATTGCTGTAGCATTTATTCTTTTGTATAAAGTGGGAATGGGTTTGTCAACTTTCACTATCATATATTAGATATTTCTCTATCAAGTCAAGTAAAACATCTGAGGACAGCTTTGCTTTTAAAACTGTTAGTACTTACTAACAACAGCTTTGATAATCTCATTGCTAAACAAAACACTTTGATTACATGTCTGTCCTAACAAGACTTAGAGAATAATAGTGCTAAATGGGTATTTCTGTTATTAAGATGTATTATCAAATTTTTGCTTTAACTCATACATTCTGAGAGCCACTATTTTAATTATTGATGCCATTGTTAGATTTATTATCTTACCTCTACAAAGACCACTGCAGCTTCTCTGTTAATCTTCACATTGTGAAGTTGCCCATCAGCCAGGTTTTTAAAATCAAAGTTAAAAACATCTGGCTCTCTGTGTCTGTCTAGCTTATACCTGATCTGCAAACTTCCTGAAGACAAAAAAAAAAGACAGTTTTAACTAAAACAAAACTTTACAAAAATTGCCCACGCAGGTTCTAAATCACATTAAATTTTCTAAATATAATTTGAATCTATGGAGCATATTTTTGGGTGGAACAATATATACTTCTCCTGGAAAATTGATCGTTTATGAGCTATTTTAGGGCCACATTCTAAATTTAGTTACTATTTTAAAAGTTAATATCAAATGGATTATAATGAACAGTCTCCTTTCCAACATCCTCAATTTTCCTTAACTAAATGAAAAAGTGTAAGTTGAGCATATGAAAACTCTGAACCAGGCTCTAAGTCAATTATTAATGTGATAGTCATATTATTAAATGGTAAAACCTCAAGCAATACTGCATTAATGTTCAGGTTCTTTAACTTCTTTTAATCTGAATTCACTGCAATTTAATGTATTGTTGACATTTGCATAATTAATTTTTTTCCTTACACGATCAGGATTTTTCCCCCTAAAGTTTGTGCCATAACAAAGAAATAGAGAAAAATAGAAATATATTGTTTTTTGCAGTATCCAAATCTCTCATTCCACATACTGTACTTCTTCACAGATGGAGCTCAATAATTCTCTTAATACTTATAATTCTCATATGGTTTTTGCATATCCATAGAAACCAGTTTAAGATTGTTTGTTCTCCAACTGTGTACTCCTGAAAAAGCCTTAGCAGGCTTCAGTTGGGTGGGTCACTCAACTTTTTCATATACGCATGACACTAGTGATTTCTCAACTACTAATAGATAAAGAACCATCATATTTATTGGATGCTTATGGATATTGTCTTTTCTATGGTTTAAATATTTCTTTATTTTTTTTTCTTAGAGGGAACTAGAAATATTTTCCATGTATTAAACAAGATATTTCAAAGAGAACTACAAAATTCAATTATATATTTCATACATAGAAGCATAGGCCCCCCCCAGGGAATCACAGGAAGCACAGTTTCACACCAAACCCATAAAATAATCAAACGTTTATGGGAGAAAGGCATCTTAATTGAATCGTTGAAATGTTAACTTTTGCTGTAAATATTTGGGGTTATAATGAAAAATAAAGCAACTGTAGTAAAGCCTGGTTTGTGACTGGATCACCGAAAGGTCCTGTGGCTTTATGGTCACATTTTTCTTACTCAGTTTCTTATTTATTTATTTATTTATTTATTATTGGTTGTTCAAAACATTACAAAGCTCTTGACATATCATATTTCATACATTTGATTCAAGTGGGTTGGTTCTCATACTCACCATTGGAGGCAAGGATAACTGAAAGGTACTCCTCATAGACAGAGCCTACAAACAGCAGCAGGCTGGGAGTCCCCGTGGTTCGGAAGCTCAAGGTGACTATTTCCCTGGTTAGTGTTAGCTCCTCATGAAATAAAGCTGATAAGGAGCTGGAGTTCCCATTGAAGGTGTAATTGTGATGCTCTTGAAAACTGTAGATTATGGAGGAACCAGCTCCAAAATAGGCAGAAATCTCTGGACAAAATTTTTGTTTTGTTAGTAATACTTAAGTGCAATAATACTTGCTTTATGCACATTTTTTAAAAAAACCTAATCCCTCACTATCCCAAGAGAGAAAATAATAATGGCATTTTTACTGTTTCATTTTACTTTTACAATTTTAAGGTTAAAAATGTATATATACTATTATTTATCTAATAAAATATTACACATACTCATTCTCCATTATTTTTATAACTTGATTTTGTAATGATAAATATTTCACTGTTGCCTTCAAAATATTTCATCTTAGATTTACATAAAATTAAATCTCTAGTCTAAACATATAATTCAGAGGTTTTTCCTCTTCATGGGGCATTTCACTACGGCAATCCAGAAATGACTGCTACCAGAGCTAACAGAAGTAGCCAGTAATGGCTTCTCAAAACAGATTCCTATCTCTTCCTGAATTACACAGAGGATTTGGGACAGAAATTCTATTTCAAATCATCATAGAGTTGCTTTGTCCTTTCTTTGTAGCATCATATGCCAGAACATTCTTCATGTTGTACTTGAAGCCTCCTTCTTGGCCACTTACCATGTGAGCAGAATGGGCCCTCATAGGCAGAGGATGTACAGTCGCAAGCCACTCCTCTGTGCCGTTCTTGACATATGCCCCCATTGTGACACAAGTGTGCATAGCTGCTGCAGTGTCCTGCACACCCTGCCTCCACTCCTGGAGTCACCTTGGCTCTTCCCTCCAGGTCCAGAGCCATCCCATTCAACTGCAGAAACCGAATGCACCCCAGAAAGCCCCTCTGCCTGCTGGCCGTTCCACCTGCAAGGGAAACACTGCAAATGGCAGCACAGTTCCTCCTGTACTATTGGCAAGTCAACACTCCACCTGAGGCCTTGTGGACAAGATCAAAAACCAGGACCCTTAAAAATGTTCTCTATGGAGACCCAAGATTGTGGGCTAGAGGAAGGCTGCATTCTGTGTTGCTCTGTGACCTGGATTCAAGTAGTGGGGAATACTGTTTTTCTGTGAGTTATTAGAGGACCCCCAACAGCTGTGCCAGAACATTAATGCACAGGTCCCTTGCTGCAAACCCACACAGGATCCTGGTTGTGGCTGCCTATGCGCAGGACCTCTGGTCACCATTCCTCTGTGCAATCCCATGAGGCTCCCCTGTCGCCTCCATCTTGGGACACTGTAACCACTGCCATAGTCCCTTACTTGCAATAGCCTGCACCTGGGGAAACCAAACAGGGTCTGAAGACAGCCACCAGCCACAACACTGTACACCACCGAGCTGCATCTCTGAACACGACACCCAATGCCACTGTCCAGCCCTTGGGACACCTTTGTCACCATCTTTAGTTGGGGCAACTCCCAGCTGGCAAACCGGCTGGGTCCTAGAAGCAATGTCAAAGTACCTATAGTCCCCAACTCCTTCCTCCCCTGCAGCCACTAACAGGGCACAGTGCTTGCGGCTATGTGGCAAGCTCGCAAGCCTGGCCCTGAACTGCCCAATACAAAACAGCTCTCTAGGACAGGTACGCAGCCCCCATAGCACAGTCCATAAGATCTCTGGAGAGAGAGGTTCCTGATTGGGAAGTAGAAAGGGAGGGGGTGAGTGAGATACAGTTTAGAGACTACATTAGAGACCAGGAATTGTGAGGGCTATGGTCTATAGGTGATATAAGGAGATAAGACCAGGCACCTACATCACATGAGTAGGCCCCAAAGGAGATACTTAAGATGCTGTCTCCCACTGGGGACATGCAACTACTATATGCCACTTCCAGGAGCTCCATCCCCAAGACCAACCCTCCTACCCTAATAATCTTCATTAGCCTAAGGGTGGAGATACCAGCAAACAACAGACAATCCCAACTACTGGATGAGTAGGGAAGCAGGAAAGATACTGAACTCCAACAAAAACAATCCTTGTATTTTCCTTTGAGATTTTTTCTTTTCTCTTTTTTCCCCTTTCTCTCTCTCTCTCTCTCTCTCTCTCTCTCTCTCTCTCTCTCTCTCTCTCTTCTCCCACCCCCACATCCCCAACATTTGTGAAACCAAGTATTTTTCATGGATTAGGCTATTGAGGACTGGAATGTCTGTGTAGTATATGACAGTTGTGTTGCATATTATTTTATCTCCTATTTCTACATTTTTATTTTTCTTAATTTTTATGGTTATTTGTTTTTTTATTCCATTGTCTTCTCACTTACTAGTCTCATCAAAATTACTTTCTCTCTTTTCTCCTGCTACTAGCCAACTAGATTCCTTTTTCAAGCTTCCTAAGATCTAATAAGTCTTTATATCCTTACCTCCTACCTCCTTAACATCTCATCCTATACCACACCCCTGTTCTCTTTGTTCACCATCCGAAACTGTAGACCCTTTTGCAAACCTACTGTTTATATTGTAGATAATAATTAAACTCAACATTTCTGCATATTGTGACAACCCCACAAATGTCTTAATAGTGGTTATTTGGTTCAAGGTTGTATATTGTTTGTATTGGGATCTGTTAATATTGTTCTCCCCCTTAAAAGAGAGGTATTGGAACCCTGCAGGGACACTATATGCCTATAGGGTAAAAACTGTAACACCTTGGATCTGCAGTGCTACAAGGGAAGACATACAAACAACATGAGAAAACAAGGGAATGAAGTGCCCTAAACAAACCAAGATACTATATTACTAGAATCCATGGCCAGCACAGCAGAAGAAATGACAGAGAAGGAGTTCAGGATATACATAATTAAAATGTTCTGTGCATTAAAGGATGATATAAGAGAGCAAATACAGGCAGCAAAATATAATTACAATAAAGAGTTACATAAGCCAATATAGGAAACAAAAGATTCCTTCAAAAAGGAGATGGAGGTTCTGAGGGGGCAAAAAAAAAAAAAACAACAGAAGTCCTTGAAATGAAGGAAAGAATAAACCAAATTAAAAACACAATGGAAAGCATCACCAACAGGTTAGATCATTTGGAAGACAAAACCTCAGACAATAAAGAGAAAACATATAATCTTGAAATAAAGTTGACCACAAAATGAAACCATAAGCAGAACATTCAAGAATTATGAGATAACATAAAAAGACCAAATTTAAGAATTATTGGGATAGAGGAAGGCATAGAGTTACAAACCAAAGAAATGAACAATCTATTCAATAAAACCAGAAAATTTTCCAAATATGAAGGATGAATTGGAAAATCAAATACAAGAGACTTATAGGACACCAAATGTACAAAATCATAACAGATCCACACCAAGGCACATTATAATGAAAACACCTAGCATACAGAATGGGAGAATTTTAAAAGCTATAAGAGAAAGGAATCAGATTACATATAGGGGGAAACCAATTAGGCTATCTGCAGATTTTCCAACCCAGATCCTGAAAACTAGAAGATCCTAGAAAAACATATGCCAAGCTCTGAAAGAAACCAAGAATATTATATCAGCAAAATTAAGCTTTAGATGTGATGACGAAACAAAAACCTTCTATGATAAACAAAATTTTAAAAAATTTACAACTAGAAAGCCTGCACTACAGAACATCCTCAGCAAGATATTTCATGAGAAGGAAACAAAATCAACAATGAAAATAAGCAATGGTAGGTTTTACACTAAAAGAAAAACCAATCAAAGGAAAAACCAAGTCAAGTTATATAGTAAAAATAAACAAAAGTGACTAGAAATATAAATCACGTCTCAATAATAAACCTGAATGTTAATGGCCTAAGCTCATCAATCAAAAGACAGACAGGCAGATTTGATTTAAAATAGACCCAACAATATGCTGCCTTCAAAAGACTTCTCTCTTAGGAAAAGACATCCACAGATGGAAGGTGAAAGATTGGGAAAAAGATATCCCTCACATGGACTGCAGTAAGAAACAGGGGTTTCCATCCTCATATCAAATAAAGTAAACTTCAAGCCAAAGTTAATCAAAAGGAATAAAGAAGGATATTATATACTGCTTAAGGGAACCATACATTAACAAGACATAACAATTATAAATCTATATGCTGCAAACAATGGAACATCTATGTTCATCAAACAAACTCTTCTCAATTTCAAGAGTCAAATAGACCACAACACAATAATACTGGGTGAGTTTAACACACCTCTTTCACCATTGGACAGACCTTCCAAACAAAAGTTAAACAAAGAAACTACAGAACTCAATAATACAATCAATTAGACTTACCAGACATATATAGATATTTCATCCATCAATGAGTGAAATACACTTTCTTCTCAGCAACACATGGATCCTTCTCTAAAATAGACCATATATTATGCCACAAAGTAACTCTTAGCAAATCCAAAAAACAGAGATACTACTCTATATTCTATGAGATCACAATGGAATAAAATTAGAAATCAATGATAAAATAAAAACTAGGAGCTACTCTAACACCTGGAGACTAAATATGCTATTGAATGAACAATGGATTGCAGAAGGCATTAAAGAAGAGATTAAAAAGTTCTTAGAGGTAAATGAGAATACTGATACAACATACTGAAATATCTAGGACACTATGAAGGCAGTACTAAGAGGAAAGTTATTGCATGGAGTTCATTCCTTAAAAGAAAAAAAAGTCAACAAACAAATGATTTAACATTACATCTCAAAACCCTAGAAAAAGAAGAACAAACCAAAAAAGTAGAAGCAGGAAATAATTAAAATCAGAGCTGAAATCAATGAAACTGAAACAAAAGAAACAATTAAAATATTTGACAAAACAAAAAGTTAGTTCTTTGAAAAAAATAAATAAAATTGATAAACCCTTAGCTGTGCTAACGAAGAGAAGGAGAGAGAAAACTCAAATAACTAACATCCATGATGAAAAAGGAAATATCATGATGGACACTACAGAAATACAGAAGATAATTAGTAATTCTTTTGAAAATTTGTACTTCAATAAAATAGAAAATATTGACGGCATCGACAAATTTCTAGAGTCATGTGATTTGCCCAAACTGAATCAGGATGATATATACAAGTTAAACAGATCAATTTCAAGCAATGAAATAGAAGATGCCATCATAAGCCTACCAACCAAGAGAAACCCAGGGCCAGATGGATACATAGCTAAGCTCTATAAGACCTTCAAAGAAGAACTAATACCAATACTCCTAAAATTATTCCATTAAAGAGAAAAAAAGGAAAAAAATTCCAAACTCATTCTATGAGGCCAATATTACTCTGATTCCAAAACCAGGCAAAGACACATCAAAGAAAGAAAACTTCAGACCATTATCTCTAATGAACATAGATGCAAAAATTCTCAATAAAAATTCTGGCAAATCTAATACAAAAACATATTAAAATGATAGTGTACCACAATCCAGTGGGGTTCACCCCAGGTTGGTTCAACATATAGAAATCAGTAAATGTAATTGGTCACATCAATAGACTTAAAGATAAGTACCATATGATCATCTCAATAGATGCAGAAAAAGCATTCTACAAATACAGCACCCCTTCATGTTCAAAACTAGAAAAACTAGGGATAATAGGAACCATATCTCAACATTATAAAAGCTATCTATGCTAAGCCCAAGGCTAACATCTTTCTAAATGGAGAAAAATTGAAAACATTCCGTCGAAAAACTGGAACAAGACAGGGATGCCCTCCATCACCACTTCTTTTTTTCCTAATTTCTTTGTTTTAATTAGTTATAAATGACAGTAGAATGCATTTATATACTTTGATATATCATACATAGATGGGATATAATTTCTCACTTTTCTGAGTGTACATGTTGCAGAATCAATATTGGTCATGTAGTCACATATATACATACAGCAATAATGTCTGTTTCATTCTACTATTTTTCCTATCCCCACATCCTCTTCCCTCCCCTCCCATCACTTCCCTCTACCTAATCTAAGGAAACGCTCTTCTTCCCTAGTGCCCCGCACCATATTGTGAATTAGCATTTGCCTATTAGAGAAAACATTCGGCCTTTGGTTTTGTTGGATTGGCTTATTTCACTTAGAATATTCTCCACCTCCAACCATTTACTGGCAGATGCCATAATTTTGCTGGTGGGACTGCAAATTGGTGCAACTACTATGGAAAGCAGTATGGAGATTCCTCAGAAAACTGGGAATAGAACTACCATTTGACCCAGCTATCCTACTCATTGTTTTATACCCAAAAGACTTAAAATCAGCATACTATAGTGACGCACACACATCAATTTTTACAGCAGCTCAATTCACAATAGCTAGACTATGGAACAAACCTAGGTGTCCCTCAATAGATAAATGGATAATGAAAATGTGGGATATATAATCTTTTACCACTTCTATTTAGTTCTTGAAACTCTAGCCATAGGCAATGAGACAGATGAAAGAAATTAAAGAGATATGCATAGGAAAAGAATTCAAACTATCACTATTTGCTGATGACATGATTCCATACCTAGAGGATCCAAAAAATTCCACCAGAAAACATCCAGAACCAATAAATGAATTCAATGAAGTAGCAGGATATAAAATCAACACCCATAAATCAAAGGCATTTCTATACATCAGTGACAAATCCTCTGAAAGAGAAACTAAGAGAACTACCCCATTTACAATAACTTCAAAAAATAAAATAAAAAACTTGGGAATCAACTGAACGGAAGAGGTGAAAGACCTCTACAATGAAAACTATAGAATACTCAAGAAAGAAATTAAAGACGACCTAAGAAGATGGAAAGATCCTCCTTGTTCTTGAATAGGCAGAATTAATATTGTCAAAATAACCATACTACCAAAAGCACTATACAGATTTAATGCAATTCCAATCAAAATCCCAATGACATTCCTCATAGAAATAGAAAAAGCAGTCATAAAACTCATCTGGAAAAATAAGAGACCTAGAATAGCCAAAGCAATCCTTAGCAAGAAGAATGAATCAGATTGCATCATGCCACACCTTAAACTATACTACAAAGCTGTAGTAACAAAAACAACATGTTATTGGCACCAAAATAGACTTGTAGACTAATGGTACAGAATAGAGGACACAGAGACAACCACCTAAATACAGTTACCTCATACTAGACAAAGGTGCCAAAAACACATATTGGAAAAAAGATAGCCTCTTCAACAAATGGTGCTGGGAAAACTGGAAATCCATATGCATCATAATGAATTAAGCCCCTATCTCTCACCACGCACATAACTCAACTAAAGCTGATCAAGGACCTAGGAATTAGACCAGAGACCCTGTACCTAATGAAGAAAAAGTAGGCCCAAATCTTCATCATGTCAGATTAGGCCTAAACTATCTTAACAAGACTCCTTTAGTGCAAGAAATAAAATCAAGAATTAATAAATGGGAGGGATTCAAACTGAAAAGTTTCTTTACAGCAAAAGACACAGTGAGGTGAAGAGACAGCTTACAGAATGGGAGCAAATTTTTACCACATGCACATCAGATAGAGCACTAATTTCTAGGGTACATATAAAGAACTCAAAAAAACTTAACATCAATAATAATAATAATAATAATAATAATAATAACAACAACAACAACCCAATCAATAAATGGGCTAAGGAACTGAACAGACACTTCTCAGAAGATGATTAACGAATTTATGGAAAAATGTTCAATATCTCTAGCAATTGAAGAATGCAAATGAAAACTACTCTAAGATTTTATCTCACTCCAGTCAGAATGGCCGCTAGAGGATGTGGGGGGAAAGGAACAATCATACATTGGTGGTAGGACTGCAAATCAGTGCAACCAATCTGCAAAGCAATATGGAGATTCCTTGGCAAACTTGAGATAGAACCACCATTTGACCCAGCTATCCCACTCCTTGGTTTATAGCCAAAGACTTAAAAACAGCATACTTCAGTGATGCAATCACATCAATATATATAGCAGCACAATTCAAAATAGCTAAATCGTGGAATGAACCTAGATGCCCTTCGGTAGATGAATGGATAAAGAAACTGAGGTATGTATACACAGTGAAATATTACTCAGCATTAAAACAGAATAAAATCATGGTATTTGCAGGTATATGGATAGAGTTAGAGAACATTATGCTAAGTGAAGTAAGCCAATCCCAAAAAACCAAAGGCCAAATGTTTTCTCTGATATGTGGATGCCGATACATAAGTGGGGTGAGGGGGAGCATGGGAAGCATGGAGGAACTTTGGAGAGGGAAAAGGGGAAGGAGAAGGGAGGGGGCATGGGGGTAGGAAAGATGGTGGAATGAGATGGACATCATTACCCTAAGTACACGTATGAAGACACAAATAGTATGACTCTACTTTGTGTACAACCAGAGAAATGAAAAACTGTGCAATATATGTGCACTATGGATTGATATGCATCCTGCTGTAATGTATAACAAATTAGAATATATAAATTTTAAAAAATAAAATAAAAACAAAAAAGAAAAAATGTTCTCTAAACAAATGCAATTTTGAAAACATAATTGTGACCAATTGTTGAGAATTATTAAGCAGTACTGAATAAACCACTAATATAAATATATTTTTAAAAGTTGAAGTTAGTAAATATTCTAAAAACACTTCTTCAGGTTACATTTATTTTTTTTAGTTATAGATGGACAAATACCTTTATTTTGTTTGTTTATTTTTTTATGTGGTGCTGAGGATGAAACCCAGGGCCCCCGCATGTGCTGCGCCAGCGCTCTACTGCTGAGCCACAACCTCAGCTCTTCAGGTTACATTTAAAAAGATGTTTACATTTTTCCTTTATAAAGCATGAAATAAAGATCCATGATCATATCTATTTATTTATTGTTGTTTGTTTGTTTGTAGATGGACACAATAACTTTATTTTATTTGTTTATTTTTATGTGGTTCCGGGAATCAAACCCAGTGCCTCATGCATGCTAGGCAAGCACTCTACCACTGAGCCACAACCCGGGCCTCCATGATCATTTTTAAATAATTTAAATAATAATTTAAATAATTTAAATGATATGTCTTGAAAGGTTATGTAGCTGAAAATCTCTAATTATATATGTGAACTTCTTTTTTTGAAGAGCTCTCAGTACTAAAGCTGTGAAGAGAAACTGAGGAGGGAGCAATAAAGAGGACACAAGGGTGAAGCCATGAATGAGGACCTCAGGCTTACTGGCTGGACCCCGTTAATCCAGGGTCATGGTGGTGTAACACAGCCTGAACACTATGCTCCTCTGTAATTTTCTTAACTCTCATGTGAGTTTAAGGTGATAGTTTGCAAACATGGAAGCACAGGTGTAACTGCAGAGCTTGTTAAAAAACACAAATCTCATACTTAGGATATCCCATATCTGAATTTTCAACTAGCTTCTCAAGGCATTAGAAATCTTACTCTGTAGGGATGCTAATTCTAGGTGAATTTCATGCAAACTTGGCTTCAAGAAATTCCATTAATTTACCCTAAGGATTATAAATCAGAAAATAAAATTGTGTAAGTTGAGCTGTAGTTTGATGATTTGAAATGAAGCTTTATATCAATAAGAACTAATTGTGCTTGAAGCCAATTTTAAGGAGCCCTGGGTTGTACACCGCCCCCCCCCCTCCACCTCCCACCCCCACCACACACAATTGCTTAAATTCACTGAATAACATTAGATCCTCTTTGGTGTAGGTATATTCCAGCTTACTAACTTGTGATTTATATTTGTTTTAATTGGATTTTGTTTTCATTTACTTTAAAAGACATGAGAAATGACCAAGTGAGAGCTACTTGGTTAA